>NC_088711.1:15205646-15505646 GCF_963576615.1 Watersipora subatra | reverse complement strand
GCTAGAGGTTGTGTGAAATTTATTCATATTGCGTAATTTAAAATGAATTAAAAAAATCTGTAAATGTCATGTGAGAAATGAAAAAACAAACCATGAAAATTTTTTAAACCTTCAATTGACATAAAATAAACATTTAGTATACGTAAAGTAAAAAATCTTAAAGATTTGGAAAAATGATTTCCTGGAATAAATACATGAATAAGTTGAACCTAATTTCCTGCAGCTTATTCACGCCCTCGGCTTTTACCATGAACAAAGTCGAGCTGACAGAGACTATTGCATCGACGTGCTCTAGAAGCAAGTGTAAAATAAGCAGATTAACTGTGGGACTACAGTAGAAGGTGTTTAGTTTTAGTCATTGTGCGGCAAATAGCCAAAGTTTACTTTTTTAAACTAATTTAAATGCTACTCTTAACTGTTAAAATGTTTAGTTCTTTCTACTAGCTTTCATGTATGTGACAGTGACATGTGACAGTGACAGTGACATGTGACAGTGACATGTGACATTGACATGTGACATATGACATGTGACAGTGATATGTGACAGATACATGTGCCAGTGAAACGTGCCAGTGACATGTGACAGTGACATGTGACAGTGACATGTGACATTGATCAATATAACAGAAAATAGCTCATCTTACAACATGATAGATGTACTCTGTTTACAAACATTACATACCATATGCAAGTTTTTTGTAAATAAATAATTTGGCAGTATTTACATTACTAGATATACTTAGTGTTATCCTTTTTTTAGGAACTCAGTTATGACAGTGTTCCAGAGCCTGAATATATGATGTTTGAGGGAGATATAAGAATGCCTGTCGATTTCGACCCTGAAGTAAGTTTAGCCACACTGAAGTAGATCTTAATTTAAATACTTTTACGGAAGTTTACTGACACAATTTTTTTTGTTTAACAGAAACTCAGCGAAGAACTGTCAAGAGATGGAGAACCAGGCTATAGAACTGTAAGTTATGAACTCTGTCGTCTGCTAATATTACTTGAACTGTTAGGAGTTGTTACAATGATAACTATTACTCCTTGTTTACTTTCAGAAGAGGAACGCTGTTGCTGACAGAGGCTTCTTGTGGCCAGATGGAGTCGTCCCCTACATCATCAGCAACAAATTCAGTATGTTACAGTTCCTTCATCTAGGAATTTTTCCAACTCAATGTTTTGGCTGTGAATGAGTTTTCCATTATTGTTTTAAATGGTATCCAGTTGCCTTTAGTAACTAATTTATTGTTAAATACTTAATAGTAAATTGTGATTTATTATTCAATGACTACATATAATTTCTTTAAAAATAGGCGTGTTTTTGAAAGATTTGCAGTTGCGCCACGCATTGTTCAATAGAAACATTAATTATTGACTTGTTACATCCGCAAAGAATAACACAAGCAATTATGAGATGCTATTGTTAGAAGATCTATGAATTTATGAATCTATGAATGATCTGTAAATTTCTAGTAGTGAGAAAATACTTTTTCATTTCAGAATATTCTAGCAATACCTGCGGTAGAACCCATAATTTGTTATAGCAGCACAGGTCAACAATGAGCTGAGCTGCAATATGTTTACCAGTTTGTTTACCAGACTAGCGAAATTTCCGGCATTGCACGGGTATTAAAAATCTGCTTATAAGCAGTGACAGCAATGCCACACTTATAAACTCGGCTTACAAACATTACCACCTGCCATTAGCTTGGCACATTGCCACCAATGGCTAGTTATCTATGGCTTTTACTAATACATCAAATAACGTTGCACCATAACGGAGAGCGGTAGCGTATTTTCATCCACATATCCACCAATGAATCCATCAATCTCTTCTGGCACAATGGTATAGCATGGTGTTTGGAAATTGAGATGTTTTGAGATCAACTCTGCCATGATACAGATTTTTCATTCCAAGTTTTTAATAGCTATAACTGGACAAAGCGAAGTACACTCTTTGAGATTTATATAGATATGTATATAAATATGGAAGTTGGATATAACACACATGTAAATATTAAATAATTAAATATAACACATATACTGATATAAAAGTTATATATAACAGATATGTAGAAACAGATGTTAGATATAACACAATTTACAAGCATAGAAGTTAGGTATGCAGGTGTTGAAGTTGTTACAAATATTCTAGATAAAACATCCAAGAAGCTGTTTAAAGAATCCATGAAGATGATCGAAGACCATACAATGGTCAAGGGCAAGAAGTGCATTAAGTTTATTCCTCGGACTGACGAGGACAACTACATCAACTTGGAGATGCTCAGAAAGTAAGTTGAAAACCGTCTGCTCAGCTATCAATCTCTAGGAGATATCAGCTATTGCTGCCAGTTGATAGTTTTATTGAAGATTTTTTTATTGATGCCGACCTAATGATTATTGGTTAAATAATCGATAGTTATTCATTTTCTATGAGAGAGATTATTTGCATGGTTGGGCTTATTGATAATACTATCTGTTGCCATACACAGCTGTTGGTCAGAGCTGGGGAGATTGGGCATTGGCAGACAGAATGTCTCGTTAGGTAGACAGTGTTTCAGTCATGGAACAGTCATGCATGAGCTTATTCACGCCCTCGGCTTTTACCATGAACAAAGTCGAGCTGACAGAGACTATTACATCGACGTGCTCTGGGACAACGTCAAAAAAGGTTAGGAGTTTGTATTTTTGTCTAATGTCTCTAAAGGGTCACTCACATCAAATTATAAGATTTTACCAGAAAGTATAGACATTTTTCTAGCATTTGACATTTTGTTTGGGGTTTTATGTGATGTGACTGCCAATATGTTTCATGATTAAAATTGTTTAAACTTGATCACGGTTAAAACGCTCAAAAAAAAAAAGTTTCCTAGATTTCTCTAAAGATGATACCAGTAATTGTGCATATTGTTAATAAGTGCTAAATATCTGGTCTCATCGGCATTGGGTTCTTATATGTTTACGGAGCAGTTAAAGAAAAAGATGGCACAGTTTCTAACTAATTTAAATTATTTGAACGATCTATAGAAATGTTAAAAGCTTTATTTGAAGTTTTCTACTAACAATAATGAGCAAATGCAAAATAAAATAATTTTAAGTCAACAAAGAGGCGTAACACTGCAACCTGAGGGCAATAGCTGATGTCATATCGAGAGGGACAAACCGAAACCACAACTAATGGCAACATTTTTGGAGACAACTTTCTTCTGAGTGTTTTAACCGTGATCAAGTTTGATTGATTTTAATCTTGAAACACCCTGGCAGTCATATATCGGGACAAACAACAATAAAAATACACTAAAACAACAAACAAAATCTCAAATGATAAAAAGGTATCAAAGATTTTTGATAAAATATTTTAGAATTTGATTTAAGTAGCCCTTTAATTGGTCAGATTGAGAGAAGAAATATTGATATGGCATCTTGTCATTGTAGTCAAACATACATTGCATTTTTCCGTAGAATCTTTCAAACATTCAAAAGTTATTTATGTTGCTAAAAGTATATTCCAAAAACTTGGTTGGTTTAAAATCAGCTGATAATCATATCTGTACAAATAACCTTATTTATCTTGCAGGGGCGGAAAACAACTTTAAAAAATTTGCTCTGGGGACCTCTATTGACCATCTCGATCAGCCATACGACTACGACAGCGTCATGCACTATGGAACTGATAGTTTTGCCCAAGATCCATCCAAGCCGACAATCACAACAAAAATCAAGCTAACCAATGGAGTGCATATCGGCCAAAGAGACCACCTCAGCGTTATTGATATCAAAATGATTCAAAAACTCTACAGCTGCGATAAAGATGGTTTGTTTCCCCTTTGCACTTCTTATCGTTCTTCAAATGTCTGTTTGTCCAAGTGCCTACTCTTCAAAACTTTATTCGTCTGCTCACTAAAACCATCGTACACAACCTTGAGTGTCTCATGTTAGCCTTATATCTACATTCATCAACTCAATGACCTCTCCTACTCACAATGTTCTCTCCAAAACGCATGATCTGTCCTATCCACAATTATCTCTCCGAGCCACAATGTTCCGTTCTACCAAAAATGATTTCTCCTAGCCACAATGAGCTATCTTATTTACAATGAGTTGTCCTACCCACAACAATCTCTTAAACCAATAATACTAGCTGTAACAATAATATATATATATATATTTTAGCATTCACTGGTAGAGATCCATATGGTCCGTGCTTCGACAAGCTAGAAAATTGTAACCTTTATGGTCAGCATGCGTGTAACCAGTTACCAAAGTGGGCTGAAGAGAACTGCGCTGCCACGTGTGGTATCTGCACCCCAGGTAAATAGTCAACTTACTGTTCTCTATATGTCTATTGGAGGCTGACAGTTTTTATCTAATTACAGGCTACACTGTGTATTTATAGTCCTTTGGTCATATAGTTTAACAATCATACCTAAAAATTAATTTCATCGGTTATTATATTAAGTATATTAATTATTGAAAGATTTTAAAGTTAGCTATGAAAAACTTTTTGATAAAAGCCTACCAAGTTTTGCTGAGTAATACAAAAGTGGACATTTAATTATGCACATTTTACTTTTAGGCAAATATTAAATTACAAAAATAATAATATACTTTATGCTATACTTATGTTTTATTGAATAATAATTTGATGTTTTGTTCAAGTTTTAAAAATTTCCATCAACAAAAATGTCCTCCCATAGGAGTTAATCTCTAGAGCTTGCTGATAACTTTACACTAACTCTTCTATATACATATATTGGCTGCTACATTTCACTACAGAAAAGGATAGTCAAATAAATACCTTTTAGAAAGCACCAAATGTATGACGTTGTTCAGTTGATGACCTCACAAGAAAATGTGTTGATATGCAGCCAAGCTAGAATAATCTAAAACAGAAGTTGACAAAATGTAAATCTTGATTCAATTCTGATTTTTATCTAAAATTTGGTTGGCTTTCTACTTCTTAATATTTATTTTCTTATTGTGTTTGAATTATTTTTAAAACTTTCTTAGGAAGATAATTTAATATGCAAAACTAATAAACTTAATGAAACGCGGAGTAAAAGGTCTAACATAACGTTCAATTACTGTGACAGTTTCTTGAGCAAATATAAAGATGCTAATCAAAACCAACTTGTAAAAAGGCCACCATAATATAGAGGAGATAAAAACTCAACACATCGAAAATGGTGTGAAATCTTTAAAATCAAAACACCCTCCGACATTTTGTTTGCAAAATTGTTGACATTTTGATAGACTTTTAATGCTTGAGAATTTCCCTGGTCTAGAAAGTTTGCACTTTTTTCCATGATTTGTTTCAAGCTCCTTATTTAGTCGACACGTTTTGTAGCCTGTGCACCTCAGCAAATGTATCTTGTTACAGACTGTTCAGATAAAAGAACTGATTGTAAAGACTACAACAAAGATCAGATCTGCTTTGGGGACTGGAAAGACTGGGGAGAGGAAAATTGCGCAAAGTTTTGCGGCTTAGGCGACTGCCAGTATATCACGTCTCCTAGTATGTTGCACAATCTTATTCTAGTGTGCCTCATATTCTTAGTCTAGAGTTTAAATTTTAATTTAATTTTAAATTGCAGACTGTTAAATATATTTTTAATGTAATGACAGTAAAATGGTACAAATACTAATTCAAATGTTCCTACCTAGACATGCCGCTATCCTCCACATCACGAGAAAATTCTTAAACATCATCTACTCCTTGTTTAGGCATCATCAAATCTAACTGCTGCTAGTGTCTTGGTGGTTAAAAAAACATAATTCGTGATTACTGGGAAAAATAACAGACTTGATTAGACAGAAGCTTAGCTACTTGTAAATATCAGTGAAAGGTTCGATGTTATTCAAAGTTGTCTTCTCCTTTTCTCTACATTTTACAAGGAAGACAAAAACAAAAATGTCGCAGATTTTTAAAACAAATTGATTAACTCATTACTTTGTAAGACAGTTTTGAAAAATGAGTTATATAAATGAAAATTTTAATTATCATTTAACAAATACATATAAATGAAACATTGTTTTTTTCATACACCTAGAGCCGGCAGCGAGTTGTGTGGACAAGATAGACGACTGCGCTGACTATCAAGGAGACTTCTGTAACGAGTACCCAACTTGGTCTGCCGAGAAGTGCCCTCGCTACTGCAACCTTTGTCCTGCGGGTATGTGTAGCCCTCCCATAGTTACCAATGGTACTGAGGCACTCATTCTATGACACTTTGTTCTAGCTTGTCTCCCTAACTTTTTAGTCATACAAATACGTTGTATATCGTGTATTCTCACACAAATACATATCAAAATACAAACTCAAATCACTAGTGCTTTTTATTGCTAAAACTAAATTAAAATTTCTACCCTTTCATTTTAATTTTTAATATAAATGTTACAATTACAAACTAAAAAAGGCTGCGAATGAAAATGACTGCGACTGAATTCCCTCCCTATATTACCATCATCTCTTCAGGCAAGTGCAAACCAACTATTTGACAGACTTTAAAGAAATAGTAATCCATATCTCTATTAATAAATTTTATTTTCTTATGGTATTTGTACGTGCAAATGTCTGTCTTTTAGTCAGCATAAACGCTGTGTTTCCACATTTTGTGACCAATTTTGTCCAAACTTCACATGCATATACTTCATGCTTTTTGCCAGGTTTTCAAAATAATTTGGCTTCAAACTCTGTCTGGTTTGTAAAAACCAGCCTCTCAAACAAGCGTCTGCTGGCTATCTGAATTAATATATAGGAAATCCCGGGCATTACCAGGCTTACCGCTAAACGTCGGTAAATGTGGATGAGAGTAATTCAGCTAAAAGATACTTATGTTTGCCGATAGAGTCCAATGAATCACACAAACGACTATAATTTTTGCAGAGGTTCCTACTACACCAACTGTACCTCCTTGCCAAGACCAGATGGATTGCTCACACTTCCCTATCTCTATCTGCAAAATTTCATCAATGAAGACAAACTGTGCCAGACACTGTAACATGTGCCCAGGTAAGCTGCCTTACAGATAGCATGCTGACCAACCTCAATGCCTACCTTCTGACCTTCCTGTACAGAGATAGCGTAGTAGAACAAATAAAGGTCAAATATGAATTCAATTTATATCGTTTATCACCTGAATTTTCTCCAAGTGCGCTAAGTCAAATAAATAATAAAATAGTAATATATTATCATACAGAAAACCTAATAGCAAAATAACTGCGGTTAACAACAGTTTGTGTAGCATGCATACGTTTTGTCAATATAACAATAATCATTTACAGATATTTGTATGTAAACTAACTTATTCAGATCAGAATCTAGCAGCAAGGACAACCAAAGCTCTGCCAACGACCACAAAACCGCCACCAACAACAACTCCCACACCAACTACAACAGATCCTGACTGCTTCGATGCTGATAGTGATTGTGTAGATTACTCTAAGTCCGTCTGCAAAAACTACTACGACTGGGCTAAAGCTCACTGCAAGAAGTATTGCGGTCTCTGCGGAGGTTTGTGATTTGATATAAATCTAGTAAACAGGGCATATCAACTTGTGAAACGCTCTTAATTCCTGTCTGAAAGCGTTTGCAGGTTTTTACATTCTACAACAAGGCACTTACAGTAACATTGTTTTATATTTCTCCTTGTCTATAAAAAAGCAAAATTTAAAGTTATTTAATGAATCTGTCTTGATATGTCACTTTAGAGTCCTAATCTTTTGTTTGAAGATGTTCGCCCACCACCCACTACAAGACAAACCACACGCAAGACTACAACCAAACGTACAACCACACCTGCCACCACAACCCCTTTTCAGCCAACTTCTGAAGGTTATTATCTTTTACCCCACTAAATTATGGCTCATTCAAAGCTCTCTGTGTGTGCATGTCTAGACGTGTGCTAGTACGCTTGTGTCCTTTTAAACTATACTTTCGCATGTTCATCTCAACTCCTGGTTTCACTAAAAACCATAACATGAATCCTTGCAATATCCTGTGACCATGCTTGAGTCTTATCATACATGTCGGAGCATATAATGAACTAGTAACTAAAGCTCAAAATTATTACCCATTTAACTCCGCAAAAACACATAGCGGTTTAATTCAAGTAAGTTAATGAAAAGATCACATGAGCCCTCCCTAACTAGTACCATTTTTGGAACTAAGACTAATTTATAAGCCAAGCAGCTTGGCTATCAAATTCTCTGACTCTTTTTAATGATAGCAAATAATTGTAATTTTATTGGCCTTTATTGTGTGAGGATCTATAGTGTAGATTGATAAATCGATCTATCAATTGATTGATATATTAAACTGATAGTATAAATTATTTTTATAGTTTTTATATAATCAACTTTTAAAGTGATTAATAAAAAGGGTGATTACAGCGGCTGGCCTTGCTCTACTACACTGTAGTTTCATGTCAGTGGCAACGGAATTGCGTGATTTTTGTTGCGTGAGAGGCAGAACTAAAAGTTGTTTTTATTAGACTATTTTTGCTTAAAAAAACAAATATCTCATCTCATTCAGCTGTTTCTATAAATAGAAAGATGTGTTAACAGTCTCTGTCGCTTCGGTGGAGAAATTTCTGAACCCGACAAACACTAACATAAGACACTGAACTGAAGTTATGACAGCCATTAAGCTTGAACTAAAAACATGATGAAAGCGCAACTAACAAAACAAACCAATCAGGTTTCACTTTAAAGCAAGGCATGACACAGCGTTGTGGTCAATATCTAGGACAAACAACCTAGGTAGCTCAAACCATGTACAGTAGAGTAGGCCTACAAGCCAATAATCTGTTCCTGGAGCTTTTACATTATAGGAAATTTAGGTTATATGAACAGTAAAATACATGTAAATTGCCTAATCCATTCCTAGATCTTTCCAGATCTTACCATTGGGTATACAAGAAGGAAAAACCACACTTTACTTTTAAATTTGTGAGCTGTTCCGTAACTGCAGTGATATTGGTTTGCATCGACATCTTTTTCTTTTTCTGATCAAGTTTGCTGGTTTTATAGACCATGATTGGAGTAACTTTACAATAAGTTGGAGAGCAGACATTTTTGACATTCATTTACAATGATATGCTAATTTTTACTAAGCTGCAGTTTATTCTGCAAAGTAAAACTAATTTGAAATATCTTATACGTTTAAAATAAAGAAAAACATAAGGTTTTACTATAAAAAGAGCGGCACTTACCTTTTCGTCGTGTATCTGCTGCTAGGAGAGTCAAGATTAAGATAAAGATAAATTTCTATGATAATCCAACTCGTGACATGCAGATTGGTAGGCGACGCTATAACACCTACCCTATTCTCTGTCTTGTCGACACATCTGACGAACTATCACAACAAACTAGAATGCCGCGAAAGTTTTATATATATAATTGATATAACGCTATACGCACGCCGTTTTTTCTCTCACAAGTGTGGCGAGGTAGGTTACTATTCACATCGAATTTGAGAGCTCGCCTGAGTTGACACTTTACGTTATATAGAACTTTCTACGTAGTATGAAGGAAGAACTTTACATAATTTCTTTATGTTACCTGGAATTTACGTTATAGGAGGTATACGTTAAATTAGCGTCTGCTGTACATTATATTAAAATGTAGATCACTCAGATAACAATATGTACAGACGCATGATACTTACTTGAAGTTAGTTTGTTATTAGTGTCAAAACATACACATCACAAAATTTCAATTCAAGCACATAATCAATATAGGTATCAATATAATCAATATAGGTATATCAACAGACTATATTGAAGTTCTTGCAACAATTTAAATTTTTTCCTCAATAGCAAACTAAAAATAAAATTGTGACACAATATTATGCTTGAAGTAAGTTTTCTTCTCGCAAACTGGAATTTTTTCTAGCGGCTATTAAAAACTGTTTCTGTGTGTATATATTTGGTGGGGAGCATAAATATAAGATATAAACTAAACCTTTTTGCATTTCGTATGAGTCTAGTCAAATTTGGATCATATCATTTGGTTTACACATTGCCACTATGAACAATTAATTTAAAATGAATTTAAACTAATTTAAAGTTAATTCCAATTATTTTAAAGGAGAGTGTAAAGACCAGCTGAGCGACTGTGATGATTATGATAGCAATGTTTGCACCGAATATCTTGATTGGTCAAGAACAAATTGTCGAAAGTTCTGCGGGTTCTGTAAAGGAGAGAGTAAGTCCAGTACTGCTGTCCTACATTATAAAATACATCATCACTACAATGACCTATTGACCTATTGACAATAACCTATCGATTGACCTGTGTTGTTGCGTAGTTACTTGTACTGTAGGCAATTTGTTTTTTATCACAAAAGGTGCTTAAAATAGCTTCAACTCTTGCTACTACTCTGCTAAACTTTGTTACAATATTAGTTATTTTAGTTTATTGTTGTAGTGCTTTATTTTGTTAGCAAATATACAGACAGATAAAAACAGATAATCATGGTTCACTTATCAAAGTTTGATACTAGTTCTTGTCATACAATTTCTCTGCGCAGCTGCATGTTTTGGTTCTTTACCTAAACTTTCCGGTCATTACTTACAATTTCTTTTAATGTTTTTTATCTTTTAATAATGATATACAGCCCCCCAATGGGGCAGCCCCATGGAACTATGGGGGAGGGGGGAGGGGGAGGGGCTGTATATCATTGCTTTTACCTATGTTTTTTTTTCAATTTGAACACTAGGTTTGCTTCAGATGAGGCTGTGTTACATTTTTTTGGTAAAAACCTATAAATAGAATGATTAAATCAGTAGAGCAGTATAAATTACTAAATCAGCCGCAGCAATTTTATTTATTATTATGTGCATTCTACAAGCATTATATTTTATTTTATTTATTTATCTTATTTATATTATGGTTTTTATGCATTTTTAGCCACAACCACAACTACGACTACCACAACTCATAGCTCAAATTGTTACAATAAGTTAAGCGACTGTGCCGAGTATTCGTCTGACGTTTGTGAGAACTATCCTGATTGGTCGAGAACTAATTGTGAGAGCTTCTGTGGCCTCTGCGGAAAACCAAGAGGTAATTAATCACTAGACAATCTAAAGAAATAAAACCTGAAGCACAAAAAATCATTGCCGCCTGGATATAGATAATTACGAATTATATTCCAATGTTCCTGGTAATATGTCGGAGTCATCTTTTCTTGCAGTCACAACAATGCGCACAACAGAAGCCACCACTACAAAGCCTACTACACTGCCTACTACAACTACAACTACACCTAAACCTGAGACAACTACCGAAGGTAATGAAACGATTAAGAGTTGTGTTTTCTTAGCGAGAACATAACTCTTTCCATGCTAGTTTTGACGCCAAGCCAGCATCGAGTTATTTTACAAATGTTAAATAAGAAGCATTGCTTTAAACAAGCTACAAATTTAGGTACATGTAGATCACAAAATTAGGCAACAAATTAAGCCTATGACCTACCTGGCACCTGAAACCAGCTTCTTGCTCGTATTCTAATGATCTCCTAAACCTTGTTTGGATCTTATGCTTTTTCAAAGTCAGTTTAAACCATGCAACCAAATACTGAAGCGTGACTAGGCCTTACATTTTCACAACATTTGTAAAATTATGCTGATATGTTGATAGGCGAATGCAATGACGACTTGAGCGACTGTGATGCCTACGGGGACGACGTGTGCACCAACTATCCTGACTGGGCCAAGATTAACTGCAGAATGTTCTGCAAATTTTGTAAACCGAAATGTAAGTATTTTTCTTCAATATTAGTCATTGTGTGTGTCTGTTAGGCTATTTGTTTGCACATTTTTGGTCCAATTTCATCCAAACTTCACACCTAAATGCTCCATGCTCTGTGCGCTAAAGTTATTATTTGCTATTATTCCTACTTATTATTACTTATTATTTATACATTATTTAAAAATTATTTGCTTTCAAACTCTATCTGGTTCTTGAGAACCAGCCCTGACCCAGGCTAACTGCTAGTTGTTATTATCTAGCCTGTGTTTAGTTGATACGTTACTTGTTGCGGCCAAATTTCAATGTTACTGCCATTTGTTTTCAGCCGCTCCCACTACTACAACGACCACAACAACCCAGAGTTCAATTTGTCAAGATGCTCTAAGCGATTGCCCTGACTACACCCGCAGCATGTGCAGCACTAACCCTGACTGGGCAAAATTAAACTGTGCTAACTTTTGTGGTTTCTGTGGGACGCAAAGAGGTACTGTGTATATTGAATCGTTCAATTCACTGATAATAATAAAACAGTTCACTTTTTTTTAAAAAGGTGTGACTGTCCCACACTAATGCATTTGCAACAACATAAAAATGGACAACTTCCATTTTTATCAAAAAATTCTTTCCTATAGAATAACCATTCTATTTAGCGCTGCACGATATTTTGCATGTACATTCGATTATTTGGTCTCAAAATACATTGAATATCGAAAAATATTGAACATTGGAGTTGTCTTCTTTCGATATATAGTGTTAGACTTCAACGTGAACGATATGAGAAGATATTGGTTAATATTGGCTGAAAAACAGGAGTTGTCACCTCGTTACAATAAAGATAATAGACAACTCCATTTGTGCAAAATAAAATCTGCCGATATTTCGATAAAATATCGGCTTCGATATTTATATCGACTTGAAAACTGACCAAATAAAAAATCGTCCACTGAAATATATCGTCATATCGAATTATATTGTGTTATCGTGCAGCACTAATTCTATTACTCTCTTGTACATAAATTCAATTACTTTAAGGTTTTTATAGAATATTTTCTGTATGAAATGCCACTGACTGGAATACAAATGAACAGGAGGGGCTCCATTAAACCTGTTTATCCCCAGTTACTTCATGTATCACACCACCATAAACTACGCTATTTGGCAATTGCAACATTCTAAAACGCTAAAAATATACAGCAGACCAGTTTCATATTATTTTGTACATTTAGTAAAAGAAATAACATTTCATAATTAAATTTATGTGAAAGTTTGAAAACAGTTGAAGATTTTATAGATTTACATGTATTTAACTTTTGACGTATTCAGCTGTAAAACTAGACTGAAAGCAGACCGAGGAAGGCAAATTTAGCTTTAGCATAATCTCAAAACAAAATACAATGCTTCCTAAAAATTTGCAAACATGCGGTAATATCTTTAAAAGCTTTTTGTCTGACACGGTCACGATCAAATTGTTTTAATAGTATCATACTTGCAAAGATTTCTCTTTCTGCAATTTATTTGCTCTTACTCTGGTGAATAATTGAACTAGAGGAAATTCTGACAAATGCAAATCAACTCTCTATTCAAACATTTTAATCCAATTTCCCCACAATTGTTAGTGTTAAAATCTATAGACTCGTATTACTACGCATTTGAAAGGAAAATTAGAATAATTTGAGAGTTTATCAATAGCAGATGAGAATGTCTCAAGCTGATTCTATGATTTCCAGATCAATGCGTTGACAAGAGAGATGATTGCTATGATTTTGGAGAGGATCAGTGCGGAGGCATCTATTCCACCTACATGAAGGAGCAGTGTGCTAATTTCTGTGGATATTGTTAAACTGGTATCGCACACAGCCCAAATATATTCAATCTCTAAATAGTTGCAATGTTTACCTAAAGCAGATATATATGTTTATCATATTTTACTCAACTGGTTTTTTACAGACTCCTATCTGATTTTGGCGCATTTTAGCATTGACAATGTATGGTTGAAATTGTAATTTTTAGTCAGTATACTTTACAAAGATAAATATACAGCCTTTTGCTATTGCTGATACGCATGTGATTCTGGTGCTTCTCTCGCCATTCTGTAATCTTGTTCTTATCTTATGTACTTGAGTGAATAACAAATACAAGTCTAATAAATGATCAATAAATCCCTAATCATTAATTCTCAAACAAATTATCGCAGTTAACTTTACACGGAAAATAGCATATGTTCCGTTATCTAACAATGAACGAGATTGTAGTCATGGTGAGGACCTTTCAAATTGCCCCAGTCTATAGTGTGCGAGTGAATTGACAGACGCTTATTGCTTCAGCTCTAACCTAGCAGGCATGTCTCAGAAAAAAGTTTCTGTGGTAATCGAGCCACCAAAAAAAACGAATGATCGATCGAGGAAGACGAGTGAAGGTTCCAGTACGAAAGGCTCGCTGACGAGAGGCACACCAAGCACTCCTGGCAAAAGAAGTTCTGTAGCTTTTCAAGATGGAAGGCATATGTCAATCGTGGATGCCGATGGTCACGGGCATCACAGGAGAGATTCTAGTGGTCAGCTGCTGATGCTGCCAGTTGATTTGACCCGGCGACGAAGGTCACAGTCTTGGCAGGGACACCCAATCCGTAAGATAGTAGCGTCCATCAAACCTTCTTCTTGCCTTTTGGCCTCAAAAACAGCTCATCCTCGATACTCAATTTACAAATTCTCATCTACTTTTAAGCAATTTTGAAAAACTAGTTAGGAAACAACACGAGCTTTCTTGTAAGGAATTGACGCTGATCGGTTTTTCTCAGTAGTTCTGTTTTTTCAAGTACTTATTCATACATTTTATCACACAACTATGCGATGTGAATATAATCAGAAAGCTAATTAGGGTTTTTTGTCTTAAAAATGGCATTTACAATTATTGTTAGGAACAGAAGCTATTACTGTACAGCCCACAATTATTCCACTACTCAGGTTCTGGGCAAGTCGGCAGATAGTTTTTGCAGACGCGTTCTCTTATCCACTAAACCTTTTCCTAGGTATAAGAGTCAAGCAATAATTCAGAGTTGTGTTCTTCTGTGACAATAGCTCTGTATCATTATTTATTGCTGAGCTTAAGCCTAGATGATAAATATAAAACAGCCTCCCCTCCTTAAAATCCTTTGTCTAAATACAAAATCATGTTCGACCCAATTTCAAATGTATTTTTCTAAGCCTTTCAAAAATATTTCAATTTTCGATTTCATCCGCCATTCAAATTTTCAAAACAATTTTCAAAACATGAAAAGAACCGTATTAATTGTTCATTACTTTGATATTGTGTAGAGGTTACTTCTACTACTAGTGCTTACATAAGAAAAGTAAATATTTTGCCTGATGCAGTGGTTTAGTGAGATTATAGCAGTCTGGGTCAGCTAAAAATGTGTTCGTGTTTTGAAAAGAGTGTGAGAGTTCTATGGGTGCTGCCTGAGTTTCATAGGAATGTATAAAAGTCAGCGGCAGTCTTGTGAAACTGACTAGAAAGATACCAATGATGATAATCCCAAAATAACTACCCGAGAATATCAAACACAATAACTAAGTGCTTAACCAGCTGTTGAGACAAGAGAACACAACTGCAGTATAAGGAACTCTTTGTTGTCTGTAGCTCACTATGTACATGCATGTATGTGCATATGTACATACGTACATACGCATGTACGTACGTATGTATGTACGTATGTATGTATGTACGTATGTATGTACGTATGTATGTACGTATGTACGTATGTACGTACGTACATACGTACGTACATACGTACATACATACGTACGTACGTATGTACGTACGTATGCACGTATGTATGTACGTATGTATGTACGTATGTATGTACATATGTACGTATGTACATATGTACGTACGTATGTACGCACATGTGCATGTACGTATGTATGTATTTATGACTTTTGATTGGCATTTGTAATCATCAACAGAAGGATGTTTTTTGTTGAATGTTAAAAAAAAGAAAAAATGAAGACAGAAATAAAAAATTATTGAGTGAGTTGAACAGATGTGTTTCAAAAGTTGGTAATCTAATACTATTGTGGAAAAGTCGGGTTAATGAATTGAAGGTTGTAGTAACAGCAAGTTTATAAACTGAAGCATGCAGTATGTTGGTACATGGAAAAGAAAATGACGTCTGTCATACGTGTGAAAGTTAAATACAAATATTCTGGGCATAGTTTATGCAGCATTTTGAAACCTGTAACTTGTGCTGGAAACTATGATTTGTAAACTGGTACAAAGTGTCGACTCAATCAGAGCTATTTGTTTACTAAGAATTTTTTTCTCAAACGGTTTTGTTATGATTCCCTCGCTGGGTGATCACTAGTTTAATGCTCAAGAGAAGACAACTTCATATATGTTCTGACTAAGATTTAAAACAAGCAGCATCATTTCCTGTAATGGTAAACGCTATAGAAACTATTTCTAATTAATAAATACTACAACATTGCTACTTCCCTCAGGTTTCAGCTAAAAAAACTGTAGTCACAACTCCAAAATGGTAATAGGGCTCGAAAAAGACATTTGGGTGAATGAAAACTGTGCTAAATATAATTTTGTTAAGAGACAACTAAATTGTTGGCCATTATAGAGCTTAGATCTGAAGACTTGAATGCTTAAAGGCTTAAAGCTTAAAAACCTTTTATCACAGCGTTAACACTTGTAGATAAATCAGTTGAAGGTCAAAGAATAGTCAGTTTCCTACAATGACTAAAAGCTAGGAGATTGAGTAGCAAGCTGGCATATCTAGAGAGCATTACTGTAGTGTAACAGCAAATGGATAACATGAAACTTCTAAACTAACTAGCATTATAAAGGTATTAAGTGTTTCTTGATAAGACTAAAGGACTTAAGTTAATACCATACGGGATATGATAGTCGATACAATAGTCGATACAACAGTCGATATGATAGTTGATACAATGGTCAATATGACAGACAATACGATAGAGGATACGATAGTTAATACGATAGTCGATACGACAGTCGATATGATAGTCGATACAATGGTCAATATGACAGACAATATGATAGAGGATACGATAGTCAATATGTTAGACAATACGATAGGCAATATGTTAGACGATACATTAGATGATGTGATACGGTAAACGATACAGTTTACAATAGGGTAGATAATACAACATAGAATACAGTTTATAATACAGTATACGATACCATGTATACTATATGCTATATGATACAATTGACAACATGGTGTATGACTTGATAACTAATATGGTATAATACGTTATCCTATGTTACAATGTGGTACATGGTATGATGTGCCATAATATGAAAATAACTCCAGATGCTATTGAGAAGTGTTTAGTCACATGACTGTATTTATTTAGATGATTTTGAATGTTGACAGTGTTCTCAGTTCAGTATTCAAAGTAGGGTATATTAGTGCTGCTTGGTATGAAAAGTTAGTTTTATATAAAACTAGCTGTGCTACCCGGCGTTGCCCGGGTAATAGAAAAGTCTTTGGACAGAAAGTTGATTTGTATTTAACATATAACAACATTTGCCATTCTAACTTTCAAACTACATATCATGAGAAAAGTTTTTTGTCTTATAAACAATGAGAAGTAGTGAGAGTTGCTTGCTGTTAGCCTGCGCGCTATCAGCCAGTACGTTTAATAATGTGAGTGAACAGCTTCTCGTGACGTTATGCTATGCCCCGCGTCATATGCAAAGCAGTTAGGTATTTGCTCTCATACAATGACTTATATTGGCAAGGAAGCAATTCGATTTCTGTAGTCTAGTGGGCAAGGTGTCAGACTGGTAAACGGCAGAGTCTGAGATCGAATCTACTTCGGTACGCAATATTTATTCAAAGATTTTAAGATCTATAGCCGGAAAACTAACATACTTTGAGAAATATATATATAGATAGATACTAACAGAATGTTAATAATCAGCTTATAAACAGTGAGAGGTAATGTAGTTGCCTGGCAAATTGCCTGTAGCTAATTTGAGTAAGCTTTCTAATAAGAGTTGTGAGAGCAAGCATAAAATTACATTGTGTCATAATGGAGAGTAGTAGCATATTTTCACTCACATAGCAACATATATTGCCCAATAAGTCCATCAATCTTGTCTCATCAATCATCAAGTCTAAATGGTAAGGTACTTGCCTGATGAATAGGAGGTTCCGAGACCAAATCTTTTGCGATACGGATTTTTCATTCCCAAATTTTAATAGCTATAGCTGGACAAACCGAACTACACACAGACAAACTTTGAGATTTTTATATATACATGTATATTAAGTATGGCAGGTATATTGATTTTATTTTTTATAACTGCTCCTGTACGTGAATACCTCAAATCAGCTCAGCTTTTGACTTTTTGTAATTTTCGTGATTTAGCTTGCTTCAATTCACCGCAAAATAAACTATCAATAAGCCCTGCTGCTATGTGACAGATCAAGTTTTATTCTTTCTTATCACGATGACCTCTTCTATCTTGCATTGAGGGAGCAGTGAGTCTGTTTGTAAATATTATATTGTACATTCTGTGGTGAGCGTTTGTATCATTCTCAATACCTACTGCATAACATGTGCGCAACGTGTTCAGAACTACCACAACTACTAATCTTCTGAACAGGAATTACAAGAAACCATCATAAACAATTTAATATCTAGCCATAAACCATAAGCAACTGGCAATGCAACTGGAAAAACTGGTACCTGGCTTTAGAAGCCAATTAGATATGACCTATATACATGTATATCTACATGTACATCCTTGACACTATGTTCAGCTATTTTGGATACTTACTTTTTTTCCTAGCGACAGTAATAGAATTTGAACCTACTTACCGCTTGGAGCCGACAGGAAAGGTCCCGGTGAAAAGCATTCAGAGCATGATGAACACAGAGGTTGATGGACTCCTTAGAGATCTGGACTACAGCACTGATGAAGCACCGAGTTGGGCACAGGTAAATCTTTATGACTATTTTTTCTAAATATGTATAATATTCTTCTCGCTAATACGGCTTTCCTATCACTTACAGTGAAACTAGAGAGAAATAGAACAACTCAACTTTCTCAAACTGCCACAGTGATGCCATATTCTAATCTTACCAAACTATCAACACTAATAATGATAACAATAACATTGATAGTGATGTAATAATAATAGTAACAACGACAGCAAAGTAAGGGGTGGCCACTGGAGCAAAAGCAGCGGCAGAAAGCAGTCATACAAAATGGCAAAAAAAGCTGTTATAGGGTGTGAAAATACAGGCAAAGCAGCATACGAATGTCCAGTTATAGACAGAAAATCAACAGAAGGTAAGATTGATTAAAAATAGTAATAATCAAAAGAGAAACAAAGATTTTAGGTTAGAGACATCAGTAAAATATTAAAGCGAGGTTATATTATTTATATTCATGATAATAGCAGCACTCAATCTATACATAGAAATCTCAGTGTTTGTCTGTCATTCGTTTGTCCAGTTATAGCAATAAAGTTATAGCAACAAAAAATTACCTTCGTTCTCGATTTGAACCAGCGACATTCCAATCACAAGTGTACTAAATAGCACACATAACCACAAGACTAAACTGTTCATAACATTCCCACCGCTCCTACCATATACTGTATACCCTTTTTGCAATTGCACACACTAAAAGTGCACTTTTTATTATTAGTTAATATTACCTTTTGTGCTTGTTATTTTTTCGAAATTTTATAAAAAGCTAATCTTTTTTGCCGTTACCTATTTTTGCACGTAATTTGTAATTTTCAAGTGACGTTTCAATTTCAAATATGTCGTTACACTCCTATCTCCAGTTTTCCCTAAGGTTCTATCGCTAAATCTTTTATGAAGCTAAATACTTTTCAGATACGCAATGGTATTATCTCAAATAGAAATTGCCTCTACATGCTCTCTCTGTTTGGTCAGACAAAGTACATATCAGACAAACAGTTTCATGTCTCATATTTACATTTGTACGAGTATTGAGAGGTATCGTCCATCAAACTGTTGAATATAAGCTTCTGTTGTAACGGTCACCTTTTATACACACAATTCCATGTACTCAATTTCAATATTAATTCAACATATTAATTATTTTAATTTTGTTTTCTCAGTTTGTATTAATTGTATCATTACCAAGTCATTTTTTATTGTAATCGCTGCAAAACAGACTTTATGTAGCCATTACTTGCTATTTATTTCACATTCAAACACCTTCACAGTTGTTTTATTTGTCATAGCAATAATAATAACAACAATGATGTTCATAAGTAAAAGCCTAAGAGACCTCAGACACAGTTGTTTCAGTTGTTGATGGAGTATTGGGTACAGCCCGAAGATTTAAAAAGGAACTGAGCAAATTAACAATAAGCTAGGCTTGAGGTACCCGTCAAAGCAGTTTCACAGCAGAGAAAAATATGCAGGAAGGTTGTTATGTTTTGAACATTCAAAAAGGTTTACAATATTCCAATGTAACAATTTAGAATTGCTTCGAGTTCCGTTTATCCAATTTCTATTTCAGATTCTCACAGAACGTCTTAAATCTGAAACAAAATGTCTATTACCCCCGGAGAACCGCTACAAAATAGTTGTGAGTGTTGTGGTAGTCCCGAAAAGTCAACAAGGTATTCAGATAAGCTCTCGATGCCTTTGGGATACTGAATATGACACAATAATTAACAGCGTTTATGAGAATAAGGATATCCATGCCACAGCCACTGTATACTGTGTCTATGCACCTTGAATATGACAAGCGATATTTCATTTTGGCTAAGACGTAAGCAGTCTACTGGAAGGCATGTTGACATTACACAACCCACATGTTTTCAACCCATTTTTGATTTATTTGAAACAGCAGATATGTTGCTCAAACAAGAATGTGCTGATCACATACCAATAACCAGATAATTCTGTTTAGGACTGTAACAGTCTGAAATGAAATGTCTAATTTTATCACTCTATTACTTTATTACCAACAAAATATATAGAAAGAAGAAGCAAGCGTTTCAGCGCTGAATATTTGCCATTTATGATCTGTGAGCAAATAAACTAAAGCCTAAATAGCCTCACTGTACATTTTAAGGTATGCTTAGTTCTGTCTTATGCACCAACTACAATGATCTCTAAACCCCAACTATAGAGTACCACATACAGTATTTTATTACATTCTGTTTGCATAGTCTGCGACTAGAGCTCAAGGCTAGGAGATAGCAACAGTGTTAGGAGCCCAATAAATGCTATACAGATAAGGTAAGCTGGCAGATTGGTGAATATACCATAGCTATAGTGAGTAATTAATTTTATAAATATAATAAAAAAACAACTAGAAAATATCTGAAAAAAAATTTAGGGAACAGTTCAGCAGTTTATGAAAATAGAATTAGACAGTTGTTTATACTCATATTGCTGCACGAGTTATGTACACATACAATACCAAATCTTGCAATGTTTTTAGACAAGAAGGGCTGCTGATATCAATAGCAGTTTGGAGAGTTTTTCATACAATATGAAAGACACTGCATGCAATAAGAAAGGGTTTGCCAGTGACAAAACATAACATTGTAAGGCATGCAATATGAAAGGTATTGCATGCAATATGAAAGGTATTGCAAGCAATATGAAAGGTATTGCAAGCGTGTCTATAAAATGGATACAAAATGATTAAAGCGAGTTACAGAGCAAGCAATATTTTTGACGTTAATGTCAAAATGGTAAGACAGCTACTAATAATATATTGGACAAAAGTAAATAAAATAGTTGGAATGAACTTATTGCAATGTCATTCATGTAGAGATTTCTGGTTAAGGTAAAATAAGTCACTTTACCTTTTGGTTACGAAATGTTTGCTTGGCTTGTCACATTGTGTAACATAACTACATCATCCTGAGGTCATTTGCTATTTTACATTTCTCTGAATGTCACATGACATCAAATAAAAAGTCGAATGCCAATAAAGTCTGAATATAGTCTCAGGCTTTTGTAAATATTCTGTTATAAAATAAAAGTATTCTTAAGATAAGGCATGGCGTGACAACTTCAGGTCTTACGGCTGAATCTTGAGCGTTTGTACTCGCTTGAATCTTTCATTTCATATTCTTCAATTCCTAAAACCCAACACAATATTAAACAAAGCTTATTTGTAGCATGTGTGAAGAACGGCATTGCATTTAAGAGTTGTCTCATCGAGGTCAGAGTAAGACAACCTCTCGAGAAAACTAGATCGATCCGGATTTCTTTTTTGTGACTCAAGTGAACTATGATAATAACTCAGCACTCAGCAGCTCAAAATGGTAGGATAATGCCTTCTATCACCCCTTCTTAATATTTCTAATAGTCATGAAAAATGCTGCCTAATACCTTTAATAAAAGTTTGACAAAACTCTATTAAAACTTGTATGTTGCTATTTAGTATTTTACTTATAATAACATCCTATGACATACTAGCACTTACTAAAGACTATTTAACTTTAAAAACCATAAACCACAGCTTTGAAGTAAGCGTTGGTCTGGTTTAAAACCAACCACAAGTATGCAGCCTGTCGCTTTAAAGGATTATAGTATTTCTGCTCCTTCTGTCAGTGTGCTATTGCAAAATCTATGAACATAATACAGCGAAACCATTGCCCTTGATCTGAAAATATTTATGTCACAAGCTTCTAGTAAAAGTATCTACCTATTTTGATAATCTGATAAAATCGCTTACCGCCTGCAGCTGTGTGATTCATGTTCTGGTCTGAATCAGCTTCGTGGAATGAAGATGGTCTGTTTGCCAAAAATTTATTTTTAGAACTATCTACTTTCTTAGGATCACCAGTAGCGCCATCACAGTTCCTGTCACTTTTCTAGAATGACAATAATAACAACAATGACAACACCAAGCTGACAACAACAACAAATATACTTTTTTGCAAAAAACAACTTTCGGCAAAGCAGATTGCAAGAATCTTCACCTGTTTTCTATGAGCTCGTACTTTATTGTAGTAAGCAATGACATCCGTAATACGCAGATAGTTTGTTATTTGAATATAAACAAGTATTTAGCAGAACACAGAATAACTTCAACTTTAATAACAATCACTAAAAGTAAATCGTTCCGTTATATTCTTACAACAAACATATATATATATATATGTTGCCTCTATATATATATATATATATATATATATATATATATATATATATATATGTTGCCTCCATATATATATATATATATATGTTGCCTCTATATATATATATATATATATATATATATATATATATGTTGCCTCTATATATATATATATATATATATATATATATATATATATATATATATATATATATGATGAGGCTTCAATAGCCGAAACAGTACTGTCTGTAGCATGAGTATATATATATATATACATATATATATATATATACATATAAATATATATATATATATATATATATATATAGAGTGCATAAGTAAATGTATGTAATGTACAAATAATATATGTTATGCACAAGTAATATATGTTATGCACAAGTAATATATGTTATGTACAACTAATATATGTTATGCACAAGTAATATATGTTAGGCCTATATGCTAGTAATATATATTATGTACAAGTAATATACATGTATATTATATACAAGTAATATATGTTGTACAAGAGTAACATAAGTTGTGTACAAGTAATACATGTTATATACTAGTAATATATATATCATGTATATGTAATATATGCTTTGTATGAGTAATATATACTATGCACAAGTAATATATGTTCTATATCAGTAATGTATGCTATGCACAAGTAATATACGGTATGCATGAGTAATATATGCTATGTACAAAATACGGTTACGCAATATCATGTACCTTGATAAGTTCTTCGTCCTCTTCATGAAACTTTGTTTCAATTTCGAGAGGACTGCAGACAATTTCAAGCGTCTCGTCTCGACCCAAATCATCAGGAGTCAAAACGTTGGTAACGCTTGAGAATGCCTCCTGCAGAGTTGAACTAGCTAAATATATGCTTTCCTTTTCTTCGTACTTCTTTTTCTGTTCTTCTCGATGTCCCATAGCCTTTTGTTTTCTCATTTGGTCTTTATAAAACTCAGCAAAGTTGTTAACGATGATGGGAATTGGTAAAGCGATAACCAGCACTCCACAAATGGCGCAAGCAGAGCCGATAAGCTTCCCAAAAAGAGACGTAGGCGCGATATCCCCGTAACCAACTGTAGTCATGGTAATGATGGCCCACCAGAACGCTCCTGGAATGCTAATGAATTTTGTATCTAAGGTGTCCTTCTCAGCGAAGAATACGAGACTTGAAAAGATGAGCACAGTAATGCAGAGGAACATCATGAGTAGCCCGAGTTCTTTGTAACTGCGTTGCAGCGTGTAACCGAGGGATTGGAGACCTGTCGAATGTCTGGCCAGCTTTAAAATCCTGAGCACTCGCAAAATTCTAAATATTTGAACTATTTTTCGAACATTGACGAACTGATTCATACTTTTGGTGTTATCGGTCTCCTGCAGACCGAGAGAGAGGTAGTAAGGTAGAATAGCCAAGAGGTCAATAACGTTAAGAGTTCCCTTAAAAAATTTCCATTTGTTTGGCGAAGCCCAAAATCTGAGAAGATATTCTATTGTAAACCATGTTATGCACACGGCTTCTACCGTTTCGAGATGCGGGTTGTCGACAGACACAGTTGGGTCATCTTCATCTGGCACTTGCAGTTCTGGCAGAGTGTTGAGGGTAAGCCCGATGGTTGACATGATGATGAATAGAATGGAAATAACTACGACCACCTAGGAAAGAATATAATACATTATAGAATGCTTTAGTACCTGCTGCTAGAAGACAGCTGACCGCAATCTTAAACTTTATAATCAAAGCATTCCCATTCATCGTGAAAAGATTGCAAATATTTTTGCTGTTAGAAGCATATCTGAAGGAATTAGTGATGATTTGGAAGTTATGGTACCACATGCTCACAGCATGAAAGAACAAGAACCAAAGAGACATTGAAAACAAGTTAGGGATGATTGACTAATCACACCTTCCTTATACATTCTGTAGCCATAAAAGTTGACAGTTATTTAAAAACTCATGTTCACTCTTGAGAGTTTGCTGGTGTGACACTTGTTTATCATAAGTAAATACAGAATACAGTTTAGTAAGAAATGGTCAATGTTGCTGGGTTGAGATAGTCCAATAATAAATTGTCAGCAAATTTCTCATACCGTAATAGCCGATGAAAATGAAGTTTGCTATGAGCTCTGTTTTAAGGCTGACACTGTGTATACAACTCACTAGAGATGACAAGATGTATAAAATTCATTAAATATATCATAGTATACACTATTAAATTATATATTATATAATTTTACATCGTATATGTGCTTATACTGTATATATATATACACATATCTATATATATATACATAATTATCGAAGTGTGTCCGCGTGTCTGTCTGCATTCCGGCTATAGCTATTATTAGAATAACTGTAACTAGACAACAATGCTGACGCAACGTCATGGAGTACTGTCATTAGAAGCCTAGCAGCTTACTGGAATTTCTCATTGGCAATGTGCTAGGCTAATAGCTTGAAAGTTACAGTTGTTTGGCAAAGTTTTAAAACCGTTTCAGTAGTTTTTATTTTTCTCTTAATTTAATCCAAATACACAAAACCCTTTTCTCATGATATGTAGTTTGAAAGTTAGAATAGGAAATATTGTTATATGTTAAATACAAATCAATTTTCTGTCCAGACTTTTTTATTACTCGGGCAACGCCGGGTAGCGCAGATAGTACATGTATATATGTATATACATTTATATACAGATGTATGTATATGTATATGTATGACTACCTATATCTATATATATGACTATATGTATATGTATATATATGACTGTATGTATATGTATATGTATATATATGACTGTATGTATATGTATATGTATATATATGACTGTATGTATATGTATATGTATATATATGACTGTATGCATATGTATATATATGACTGTATGTATATGTATATGTATATGTATATATATGACTGTATGTATATGTATATGTATATATATGACTGTATGTATATATATGACTGTATGTATATTTATATGTAATTTCAAAAGAATTAAGTTAAAAAAGAGAACTCTAAACTCTGCGAGTTGAATATATTAAAACTAGATGATTTTTGACTAAAACTTTCTCTTGGCAGCTACAGGTTTGTTTTGTGCTTGACGCTCATCAGGCAGTTACCCAAGCTGACGAGCTTTTATATAATTGTATATGTTATTTTGCTTTTATATAATTGATGTGTATATTATATAATTATATATATACATCAACATTCAATCGCAACAATTTATATTTGTTATTGACTTTAGATATTACTTGTGTATAACCATGACAAATGATTATAAATAATTTCAAGAGAAAGTTACTCCTGATTAAAAGAAAGTTGTCTATGCATTTTGAGTTTCTCAAAATGCATAGACTGCTGCTGGGTACGCTTTTCATATTTGAGATCAACAAGAACAATGGTCTGTTTGTATACAATGGTAAAGTGAGTTAGTACTATTACAGGCTAATTATATCTGAAGTCAGTTAAGTTGAGATTTATTACTTCGGAACAATAAGTATCTTGTATTTAACGGCTGCATTGCTTTGGCTGATTGTTTTAAGAACTGAATTCTCTGACAAAACTTCTACTTGGAACTTTGAATACCGGTATTGCGCTTGACAACCATAATTTATAGCATGTGTTCCATAATATCAGCAACCACTATATTGTATTAAGCTTTTGTATGCTTGACTGCTCCTGAGAAAACTAAAAACAAAATAAATTTGTGATTACAATTTTAATACAAAATCAATGCTATTAAATTTTTGTATACGAATTGTTACATACGAATATCTCCAGGCTCAAAATGTTAAATAAATTATATATAATTATACATAAACATTGATAATATAATAAAAATTGTAAAAAGTAACTATTGAAAGTTATAAAAAAATGAATTGCTTGAAGCCTTCGAAATTAGTTAAGGTGGCAAACCATGCACAGACACATCCACGTGCTTGCATTCCTTCATATAAAAGCAGAATATAAATGATAATACATTCTGTCTAATTAAGCTTGAATAAGCTATAGAAACTGCTTGCATTCCCCAAACCACAGGCTAAGGAATGTCCAAAACACACAAGACTTATCTGCCCCATATCAATTAAGGAAAAATGTTAAAGAACAACTTCATATCGATGGAAACCTGTTGGATCATGAAAACACTGATTTTGATCTTATCTTATGACCACTCCATTTTTAAAGGTTGACTTGCAACAAAATTCACATTACAGTTATTTGGTATGAAAAGATTCACCATGTCTTACTCTGTTGTGTTGTAGGTTCAAAATAAGTGGGAATGTGATCACAAGCTCTTAAAAGCTCAAAAACAAAAAGCCGCCGTAGATTAGAATCTCTTTATTTATCCGACGTAGCCATTACAGTTTGGTTATTGTCTTGTCACGTGATGTTCTCACGTGAATTGAAAAGCCAATAAAAAGCTCAATATAAAACTTATCGTAGCACTAGTTTATGACAAACACTTCGGGTTTTACCGAAGACCTGTATCAAATATAAATGCTCGCTACTTTACAGTTTTGTTTCGGCTTGAACTAATCGTCAAGTCGTAATCTGATCATGTGACCCAATACTTCGCAAATAGTTTCTGCAGCACTTTTCGATTATCACAGGTGACCAACAGGCTCGTCATAATTATCTAACAATGATATGTACTCCTTCGAGGAAAGGTTAAAAAATTAAATGAATTTTTACGGTAAGTTATAAGATATCAGTGCTAAAAGTGACAGCATTACAATGACGATAAAACAGACGCGTAAGAGCAATAGACATGGTTTTATTGAATGCGTGAAGTATATTTGTGAAAGTATTTTGACGAATAAGGCTGCATGAAAGTGTAAACAGAAACCATCTACCACAACTACGTCTCATTCGAGTCGTTTTGGAAAGATAATCCAAACTACGGCGGTCTCATGTGGCTGCGATTAACTGTTCGTTTTTGAGCTTTTAAGAGCTTGTAATCACATTCCCACATATTTTGCACCTACAACACAACAGAGTAAGACAGAGTGAATCTTTTGATATCAAATAACTGTAATGTGAATTTTGTTGCAAGTCAACCTTTAAGAATCAAAGTTTTTTGTATGCCACATTTTGACATTTTTCAAATACGTGAAGATTATGTATAAACGTCATAGCAAAAAAGGCAGTTACCATAATTCATTTTTACATGACAACCATTTTATAAGGAAGCCCTTGAGAGGTGTTAGAGCGAGTTGGGTGGGAGCGAGGAAATGAAGCGTTGTAAGCGCCGAGGCATCACCGTAACCTAAATATCTATTTGTAAATGATTAGTTGCCCCCGAATGAGAGAGCGAGAGGTCAGTGCTTTGGCTAGTTATATCGCCAGACTAGAAGATGCTGCAGGCAGCCAGTACCATTCCTCCGCATGCCTTCGCATGCCTCAGCAGCCCACTTACCTTGTTTATCTGTTTAAATAAGACCAACCGTTTGTAATGAACGAACCGTAACTAGGAGAATAATGATGACAGTATATAAAGATTAAACTACCATGCATGTCTGAAAGGAAATGTTCAACATAATTGTATCTATCTACCCATTTAGCTATCTAACTATTTATATACCTATATATATATCTACATGTATCTATCTACCCATCTAGCTATCTAACTATTTATATACCTATACATCTATCTATTTATCTACATATCTACCTATCTACATGTATCTATCTACCTATCTAGCTATCTACCTATCTAGCTATCTATCTGTTTATGTATCTACCTACCTACCTACCTACCTACCTACCTACTTACCTACATACCTACCTATCTTTCTATTTACATATCTACTTATCTTCCCATCAGCCTATCTATCCAACTACATGTATTTATATAGGCCTACCGATCTAGCTATCTATCTACGTACATATCTACCTATCTACTATCGACATGTATCTATCTATCTATCTTTCTATCTATCTATCTATCTATATATCTATCTATCTATCTATCTATTTATCTATCTATCTATCTATCTCTCTATCTATCAATCGCTCTATCTATCTATTTATCTATCTATCTATTTATCTATCTATCTATATATCTATCTATCTATCTATTTATCTATCTATCTATCTATATATCTATCTATCTATCTATCTATCTATCTATCTATCTATCTATCTATTTATCTATCTATCTATTTATCTATCTATCTATATATCTATCTATCTATCTATCTATCTATCTATCTATCTATCTATCTATCTATCTATCTATCTATCTATCTATCTATCTATCTATCTATCTATCTATCTATCTATATATCTATCTATCCATCTCTCTATCTCTCTATCTATTATCTATCAACCGCTCTATCTATCTATTTATCTATCTATCTATCTATCTATCTATCTATCTATCTATCTATCTATCTATCTATCTATCTATCTATCTATCTATCTGGTTGTACAGCGAGTTCAAAAAGACCCATTTTTGAAATGCAAGTTTTTTAATTTAGTATTTAAAATTTTGGAAACTTGCAAAGAGGTCAAATGCATTATCATCAATTGAATGTCAAACAATGAGTCCATTCATATTCCCTATGCACAAGGGGTTTGCATATGGAATGTGTGGTATGTTAATCCCAATCTCGTATACCATCCAATAGTAGAAAAAGTATGGGGGATTTTGCCTTAAATTTGGTACACGTTGGTAAACAATGGTACAAATGAGTACACACTGGTACACATGAGTACACACTGGTACACATAGGTACACATGAGTACACATTGGTACACATGGGTACACATTGGTACACATTGGTACACATTGGTACACATTGGTACACGTTGGTACTTAATAGCAGAGTCCTGTAGGCAATAGCTTAGTGCATGCCTCTCAATGCATCATTAAAAATTGTAACCTGAGATTTTTATCAATAGTTAATGATTGTAGGCTACAATAAGTGAGTACTTGCCATATAAGAAATGTGCTTAGTTTATGCTAAAAACATTTTTATTGGATTCATTCGAGAGTCATTCTCTAATCGATAGAGCAATAACTGTGTTGTGTTGAAAATCGCAGGTAGAACATAACTCCAAATTTAGGAATACTCGCAAGTCTAAATGATTACTTGTCGGGTACTTTCATTCAATAATAGACACTTTTATGTATATCCCAGAGGACTGCGTATAGAGAGTCCAAAAGCAATCTTTCCGATTTATCATTCAAACAGAAACTTGCATAGTATACATATAAAAGGCAGTAGAGGTGAAAAGCGACTACCCAATAGATATTGCACAAGTTAACAACGAGCTGTGATGCTGATAAACAATATTTCCTTATATCGACCCAAACAAGCCACTCAACTGTCGGATCGTTATCTACTATTGTGAAAACTTTCATCTTGAAGAGCAGTTTAATGCACTTCCGATGCAGAAAGACTAGAGGATACCAAACGACTATTAATGATTTTTGCTCCCAGTAGATATAATATTAACAGCCCGACAAAGTACTGCTGTCTTGCTGCCGCTGTCTTGCTGACTTACATGCGCTGTCCTCGAGGTTTGAGGATTCTCTAACACATTCCATACGATTTCCCTAGCTTTATTGTACCTCCCTTCACCAAAGTGTTCTACTTCCTTTTTAGCGTGCAGGCATTCCTTCTCCTTGCGCAGCTCCTCTAGCATGTGGTCCCGTTTCTGGTTTAGTTTGTTAAGGCAACACGGCTCTAGATAGAATTCATCTATTCCTGAAGAAGTCATCAAAATCTATATGAAAGCCAGGGAAATGCTTAAATAGAATATCTGGATAGAGCTTGGTTGATGATGAAGAGAGTGTATAACTTTAATTGACAAACATTGTTGGCTTTTTAACACCAAGCAACTCAAATAAAAAGAGTTTCACTTTTAAGTTCATGATGGGTTAGGCATGAAAACATGTAATGTATCAGGTGCACCCAGAACTCTTGAGGGTCTGTCCGTATTGCGTCAGCAAGTGAGTGTTAGATGACGCTCTAAGCAGAGTCAGCACACATAAGTTGGTCGCAGAGTCAGCACACAGAAGTTGGTCAAGGACCGTTTACCTCAAATGATCATGTAGCTCTAGCATACTATTAGACTCTATAAATACGGTGCCAAACCTCTCAACTATTAAGAGGCTAATATATAGTCTTTACTATAATAAAAAACTCGGTTCCTCTGTCCAAAGGTTGTTGTTTTTCTCAAAAACATCCGGTTCATGGGTAAGTGTTGGGCAAAATAATTCCATCATACAGAATTCGTACGCCCAACATTTAGCCAGAAAGACAAACACTTAATGCCTGAGCCAATCAGGTGTTACCTTAGGTTCGCTTTCAGGCATTTTGGAATAATTTTACAGGCACTTATTGCACCTGATGATCTCTCAGTGCACACCAGAGTACTGCCAGGGTACTAGTACAAGAAAGTATCATCAAATACTACTAACTGCATAACTTTGTAGAAAAGTTGAAATTTTATCCTAGGGTAACGAAAGTTTGCGTTTTAAGATGGAGAAATCTTTGAAGTGCCCTCCACTACTTTGAACAGGAACAGAGTAAAGCATTAGTTTCCCTTTAGTCATGTACAATGAAAACGTAAATTTAATTTTGTTCAATTCAAATGAGTTTCAAACTATAATCAAACTCTGCTATTGATCACCTCAAAGTATGAATTTCTATTAAATTATAAAAGTTGGAGCGAATATCTGACTCTAAACCTTACGTTCAGCAGCCTCGACCAAAGTTTCTTGACATATTGCAGTTATCAAACAAAAGATCGAGGGGCTAAGAATGTCAGAAACAACGTATAAAAATATGAAATGATAAAAACATGAGTTAGATTAATTAAACTATCTACCTATTTTAATTAAAGTACGTTACATCACATGTCTTTATCACTATTGCAATTTATGAACCTGAGCAGTGCTGAGCCTACACTTCTGTTCACATGTCTCTCAGGTAAAATAAAATAAACTGCCTCTTTCTCTTGTTTATTATTTTATAATTAATTAATTTTTTGCATTCAGTTGTATATAGTATATTTATTTTAATGCCCTGCTTAAGTACATGCAATATTTATAAAGATATCATCATAGATGGTTGGACTGTAGAACCAATTAAGTGAATTAAAATGTATAATTACAAAAATTTTTAATTCAAAATAAAATGGTTTTAACATGTGAAGAGCATCGCAGAAAGAATTAGCGATGCATGCATAGAGCTTTGTCTTCATTGAACACCAATATTTCAAGTCAGTGATTCTGTTTGAACACCAATATGTCAAGTCAGTGATTCTGTTTGCACACCAATATTTCAAGTCAGTGATTCTGTTTGAACACCAATATTTCAAGTCAGTGATTCTGTTTGAACACCAATATTTCAAGTCAGTGATTCTGTTTGCACACCAATATTTCAAGTCAGTGATTCTGTTTGAACACCAATATGTCAAGTCAGTGATTCTGTTTGCACACCAATATTTTAAGTCAGTGATTCTGCTTGAACACCAATATTTCAAGTCAGTGATTCTGTTTGAACACCAATATTTCAAGTCAGTGATTCTGTTTGAACTACAATATTTCAAGTCAGGGATTCTGTTTGAACTCCAATATTTCAAGTCAGTGATTTTGTTTGAACTCCAGTTACAGATTCAGTACGTATACTGACTCTACTCTTATAGGATGTTTATGATACATTCCGGGTGATTTACAACGATGAACACGAATAACCAGTTATTTGTTTAGTTATTAACACTGTTAATAATACCTATACAAATAACTGTTTATTCGTGTTCATAACAGTGTTAATAACTAAATTTATTGTAAAAAAATCAAAAACTTGAACCAAAATCATTTTTTTCTGAAAAGTGTCATATTTAGTGAGAGAAGATATTTCTCATACCAGGACTATTGTTTACTGAAAGCAAATGTGTACTTCTAGATAAATAGTAATAAATGATGTCAGCCCACAGTCTCAACGCTTTTATTTTTGATTTTATACTACAACAGATTAAAATTAGCTACAAATCTGTCATAAATGTTCAACAACACCTCTAAAGTTCATTCAGAATAGTTATATGAAAATGAAAGGTTTTTTTCATTCATTACTGCTTTATTAAACACACTTGCCATAACCTTTAATAGCCAGCATTCTTAAGACAACCCAAACAGCGAATCAAATTAGTTTCAGTAAAGTTTCAGTAACTGTCGCATTTTATTCAAAATCAGATTCTCGGACTAAATAATTTATTTTAATCATCAGCAAATACATAAAGCAAATATTTGCTTACAATATCGTTTATTTGATTTAGGCTAGAAATATTTGGCTAAAAAACAACAATACATGTTATCTTGTTTTGATTATAGCAACTATAAATGCCACTTTTTATTCGAATATCACACTTGGTCATAATGACTGTAATCTCAACGCGGGTGGGTTGTGACAGATTTAATTGAGTTGTAATGTGTTTTACACACATTCTGGAATGTTCTTCAAAGGTAAGAACAGGTATCACCTTACAGCCTTGTTACCTATACATTCCGTACCATGGTAAAATATGTTTCTCAAACTGGCTGATGGTATACTGTTTAAATATGATGCAGGAGTAAATTTAATATGCCTCATAAACATATTACATGTAGGTACAACATGTCTATCTATGCCATGTAAGTACAACATGCCTATCTACAAAATGTAGGTACAACACGCCTATCTTCAACATGTAAGTGCAACACGCCTATCTATGACATGTAGGTACAACATGTCTATCTATGACATGCGGGTGCAACACGCCTATCTACAACATGTAGGTACAATACTCCTATCTTTGACTTGTAGGTACAACATGCCTATTCATGACATGTAGGTACAACACGCCTGTCTATGACATGTAGGTACAACATGTATATCTACGATATGTAGATACAACATGTCTATCTATGACATGCGGGTGCAACATGTCTATCTATGACATGCGGGTGCAACACGCCTATCTACAACATGTAGGTACAACACCCCTATCTATGACATGTAGGTACAACATGTCCATCTATGAAATGTAGGTACACCACGCCTATCTATGACATGTAGGTACAACATGTCTATCTATGACATGAATTTCAAACAATGACTTGCTTGTAACTCAACTTAACAAAATGGTGCTTTGTTAACCTGTAAGTACGGAAATTCTGGTAGCAGCTTAAAAAGGCACGATCAACTCTTTGAAAACAAGAATGTAGAAGTGATTCTGTATTGTTTGATTGGCTTTAAACAGAACTATATTGGCTTTGCACATCAACTCCAGTACCACTCTGGTGTTGAAAAAATTTAAAGACACAGTACGCTCAAGCTTTTATGTAAGGGCAAAAATTAAATTTTTTATGACACTCAAAATATGTATAGATTATGATTAAGAGAGAATCAAAAATTTTAAAACAATAATAGAAAATAATACCAACTACCACGGCAGTAGGAAAAGCAATAAAAATTAAATTTAGATGCTAGTTTATAAGCACACCAAGTTGTTTTTAAAAGCCGCAGAAACAAGTTGAATTTGTTGATGATGTTGCTCTGAGCATTTTAATGGAAGTTATGAGTGCTGCCTGCACCAGCATTGCTTAAAGTTTAAACCAAACATCTGATCCTAAGAGTCCAGTATTGAAAGTTGTAGAGAGATAACCATGTGATTATATTAGTCAGAGCATGGCGTTGGGTCTCCTGCGTCATAAGTGTGAACATTAATTAGGCATTACTTTGGCAGATTGAGGCTAAACCTTGTCGAGTTACTCTACGGCACCTTCTTTTAAGCAATAAATATTTGGATGTCTCATCTTTGGCTGCACTTCTGGCAAGTGTTACAGTTTTAAATACACATTGCACTTGAGTCAGTATAACCTTGCTTGCACATAGTTTGCACATACATGCTCACATTTTGTCATAACCAGTGAAGACACTCGAGATAGAGAAGACAACTAATGTTTTTAGTATTATGACAAGTGAACTTTTGAGTTAGTCTGATCAGCATTATAACATCTTATAGGTAATCATGATAGATAGAAGCTATGTCATGTCTCATGTACCCTCATGTGTCTCTGATGTCACAAGACTGTTGCATGCATTCATGTTGTTCAAGGGTATCGCAAACATGGTTCATCTCTAGCCACGCCTAAGTAAAAATTGTTTCAGTACTTTTTACTAGGCAAGCCACTATAATATGAGAATAAGCACGATATGTAAACACGTTAATCAACGTCACCTTCTCGCTGCAGTGTAGCTTAGAAAATTGGCTCAAATTTGCCAGAAGATCCCAGCGGGAGATTGTCTACTCACCCCAATACTCCAGCTCTTCTCCAAAGGAAAGTACACATACATCATCCAGCATGTGTAACTTGCCAGTTCTGTAGAAATCAATGATCGGTGCGAATGCTGTTGGATGTCTGTCAAAGAAAAACTCTTCTGTTTTAACATCATAGTCATCGCAAATTTCCATAATCTGCTCGTGCGTCAGACAATTGCGAAGTTTCCCTAGACGAGTGTTTGGAATTCTGTCTAAAGTCGCCCAGAGTACTTCGTGCTTCTGTCCACCAACGTTTATCGTTACTCTGCTTGTATCCCGGCGACTGACTAGCTCTGGCTGTGAAGTGGATGGCCCTACTGGTGATGCTTGATCAGTCGTGTGTCTTTGTACAACCAAACCGTCTGCATAGTGCAAGTTCATAGAAGAGGCAGCATTTGCTGTTGTGATCATGCTGTTTTGAGCTGGACAGTCAACAACTTCGATTGTTGTCGAGGTTCTGTTCCCATCACAATCCGAAGCTTTCCCTAAAGATTGGGGGTCGGAATACTGAGTTAGTAAGGGATTGCGACGGCTCCTGTGCGTTTCTGTTCGTATCAAGTTTCTCTGCTTGTTGATATCATCTAAGTTGGCCGATGGTTCTGAAGCACTGCAATTAAGCACAAGGATTAAAATGCGCTCAACTGGATAATATTTCTACTTGTCAAAAAGTAGGTGCCAAGCATACCTTGCAACCACTCATTTCATGCTAAAGACAAGCGTGACAAGCGCTAGACCGTGACTCGCTGTACTGAACGGCATGGGGGCAGCGCTTGAGTGCATACACTTGCAGGAAGAACATTAAGTTTGTTTGCTATTTCAAGCGAGTCTTGTTTAAAACATTTGATATTTTTTGGTAGTTAAAAGCTTACTCTTACTATTTTTTAGTATCTGATTGGAGAGCAACTAATCTATTCATAGATATATATGATTAGATGTAGTGCGCTCATGACATTAGCATACAACATCCACCATCATATTTTTCAGGGTATACAATTTTGTTAATCCAACCTTCAATTCAATATCATGACTCCTCCAAAATATTATTAGATTACCAACTTTTAAAGCACGTTTATTCAACGCGCTCAATAATTCCTGATTTCTGTCTTTTTACTTTTTTTCTTTTGTCATTTAATGAAAAACAGCACTTTGTTGGTGATTACCAATGCCAATAAACCTAGAGTTATAGAGTTATACATACATAGAGTTATATATACATAGATATATATATACATAGAGTTATATATACATAGAGTTATATGTACATACAGCTAAAATCTTCTCATTACCAATCTTTAACATATATTAATAATTTACTGATCAAGGGACATTGCGCACATGATGTTATGCAGCCATGTTTTTCCCTTCTCCTCCCAGAGTTTGGATCAACGATCATAATGCAGTACCTAGTAGCTAAACTTTAAACTTCTCACTGGCCGTAGATAAAGGTAGTAATCTGACTGAGCACTTGTCTGCCACTTGTCTACAGTTGCCATATTTCTCCAGTGCATTATGTATGCTCCAGAGGTTTAACAACATATGTATTGTCTATCATCTGAGCTGTGAGTGATTAGCCAGGGGCATACAAAAGTCTTTGACAGACCCAAAGCAGCCACTCGGCCCCCAGAGTCTTACTTCTGCAGCAGGAACCAGTCTAATCAATCATGTGACTAACAAATGCCATATTTAATGTATAAGGACATCTCATAGACCTTTTGAGTAAGAATATAATACAAGTGGTAGCTGCGCTAATCCCATGCCAGTTCTACCTGCTGGATTATTAGTTGGAGCGATTTTATGATGAACTGTTCTCACACCCCTTATGAAGCTTCCACAGCCCCCAAAACAAACACTGACCACCTTTATTCAGCGTCATATAAATTAACAATTGATCTTTAGGGGCTTGGTTTTTAAAGTTTCAAGTTATTAACATCATGCAGTAGTCAACCCACACCAATGGAACTTAAGAAAGTATATATATGCCAAAACTTTAACAAAGAAAATCCCGGGCTACAAAAATGTATATTCTATGATATACAAATAATATAATAAATAAAAATACATATTCTATTAAATAATTATATCGGTAAGGTTGAATGTTTAGCAGAAGATTTGGGTTGATTCAAAGCCTGCTGAGAACATCAGCAAAAACTGATTATTCATGATTTTTAGTTAAATTTTCATTCTCTGTAGTATACCTGAGCTGAACAAGCATGCGTTTCTCTATCGTTAGTGTTCGGTTTAAATTTCAATTGAAATATTGGCCTGTCAACATTTCATATTTAACAAAAATAAAAGTCTCATAATTATTTTATTAGCGAGCAAAAATCTTTCATGCATTGATATTCCTTTGTTGTTCTGAACCTCTTTAATGCAATTTATGGGGATTTTTCAAATATGGAAATTGAAACTCTCTATACAAAACCAAAATTTGAAAATTTAAATTTATCAAAAATCAGTAACTGTGCCAGTGCCTTACTTATGTGTTTGACAGGTGCGGCAGCAGATGGTTTTTTGTTCTGCCAAATCGTTACATAACATTTTAGTCGAGTGCAAATATCCTACCATGTTATGATACTTATGTTATTACATATATATTCACATTAAAACTAAATGCAGATATTAACAAGTAATTATAAATAAACATGTTACACCTGTGATACTTGCAATAGTTCCAGCATCAAGCAATAAACTTTAAGAAGAAAATTTCCTTATTAATAGTTGCTTATCTATTCAATTTGCAAATCTTTGATTTTGAAATAAAGATTTTTTTAATCGTTATTGTGAAAGAGCTGCATTTAATGTGTTATTAATACCAAAATATTTACTACTAACGCCAGATCTTCTTGCGGACATTCCCAAAACATGAATCAATACTTCTCATAAATTAGCAATGTTTTGAGTTACAACATAGCAGCGGTGTTCTAAAATAGGATAGAACCAAGAACCTAGAGAAGGACGAGAGAAGAACTGTCCCTACCTGGCCATGGTAAGCGTAGTCAGACTTCCAATGAAACACGCAAGCGATCTAACAGATCAAATGATGAGAAGAACGATATGTGTCAATAGTCATGATATTGCCATTTAATACTAGACAATTGTGTTGGCAGAAATCACAGTGTTATAAGCGCAATTGTGGGAGGATTAGGTCTGCTCACTGACTAGCAACAACTCGGTCAGTTGGCTATCGATTATAAGTAACCAGCAGGCATGAAATCTCAGCAAAATGGAATGTTTAGCAAATAATCACATTCTCGAATTGTGTAGAAAAAAACTAAAAGTAAACTTTACTAAACAAGATATTATAATTTAAAAACACTCTGACTTTATTTTCTTTGACCTGATTCTTAGGTAAAACACAGTCAATAGGTCAATACATTCCATGCTGACAACAAAAATATATACTTATGTATATGTATTTATCTTAAACAAAAATCTCAAAGTTTCTCTAGGATTCTTCTCCTAACGATTCAACTAGTCAATGGCGTGTTTTAGTTTGCCAGAGAGCTATTTTCCTAAAGAGATCCATGATATAGACCACATTGTGATTATGTTCAGATGTCTTATACTAAATTAACCAATAGGATGAGAAGCTAAAATTGACAGCGACCGAAAATATTTAAAGATAAATTATCCTCTAATCATAGCAGAAGGGACAGACTAGCTTCGAACCGACCAATTGCAGTTTTACATAAGAAAACATTCACTATGTTTCCACGGCGTGCATGGTGCGGATTTGGAACTGTGTGTTTTGTCACAGCCAGCCAAATGTTTAAATGGAATAGCTGGCACAGCATTTTATTGCGCATCATTCGCAAGTGCTGTTTTTAGCATTTGTAAGGATGAAACATACGTTAAAGGTTGACTTGCAACAAAATTCACATTACAGTTATTTGGTATCAAAAGATTCACCATGTCTTACTCTGTTGTTTTGTAGGTGCGAAATATGTGGAAATGTGATTACAAGCTCTTAAAAGCTCAAAAACGAACAGTTAATCGCAGCAACACGAGACCGCTGTAGTTTGGATTCTCTTTTCAAAACGGCTCAAATCTACGGCGGCTTTCCGTTTTTGACCTTGCAATCACATTCCCATATATTTTGCACTTACATCACAACAGAGTAAGACATGGTGAATCTTTTGATACCAAATAACGGTAATGTGAATTTTGTTGCAAGTCAACTTTTAAAGATCTGCGAGTAATTAAACTCGCTTGACTTGCGGATTTTTGCAGCTTTCATCTTGAGAGTGAATTGCGTATGAACTGCATCATGAAAGAAGCATAGCGATTGAGAGACAAATTCTTTATCTCCTTGATATATCACAGGTACCTTGTACAGGTAATCACACATTTGCAGTGCTGAATAATGCTCAAACCAACATACAAGTGGAATACTCTGAAAAATTAAATATTCTTCGAAAGTATACTAGTTCTTTGTTGCAGATATGAGAATTCGCTGCTGGCCTGCTATTTACTTTTTGTTAGATGTTAAGTCAGTGATACCATCCAAAAGCAGATACTAGTACAAGTAGTGTCTGTATTGATAGAGACCTCAAATGTCATATTGACAAGTATGAACAAGCTATTCCTAGTAATCTGTCTCATAGGGTGAAACTTACGCTGAAATTGGCAGCATGCTACAATAGTAACAAGCGGGAATGATGCCATGCAGGCTATCTCGTGCGCTTGACTAAGGTTAGTGCAACTTGTTCCTATTCAATTCTGTTTAAATTGATTTTTACTAGCAGCCTTTGTGACTGTGTTGTTCTCACTTATTTGCTTGTATACAATGTGTAGAGCTTGACATTTTCAATAGACAATTGGATCAAAGCTTGTAGTTAGATTCTAACTTATAATGCGTCGCTTATAACACTTATTTAGAAAAAAAATCTTCTTCTTTGGGGGCAAGAAAAGTGATACAACTATTTGCAGTTTAGTATGATACTTTTTACATCATAAAACAAGAAAGTACAAGGGTGTAACAGAAAGCAACAACGTAGAGAAGGGAGCTAGTTGGGGCTCTGAGGTAGGATTGGCTCATTACTCTGACATCGCCATGACAACAGCAAACACGACAAATTCTACCTCTAATCACACATCTCCAGAATAATGGCTGCATTTTTCAATATTTAAAAGCTTACAGAAGACATCCACTCTTACCTTCTACGAAACCTCGATGACTCCACTCTACATAATCAACAGACAGACAGTTAGAAAGAGAGAGAATGGAAGCACTACGTAAACGCTACAACGCGCAAGCGAGCGCAGATGAGTAACTCCCAATGCAGCTGATGTTAGCATCTGCATATCTAATAATATGCATTGATGGAGCGATAGAATTGATTAGGCCTTGCCCTAAACCATATCATATTAGCACTTGATATATCTATTGTACTCTATCATCACTCTATCAATAAGCTATTACAAATTTACAAATGGCCGGACTTGGATAAGTATTGCAATGTTTTGTACCATAGATGCATGAGTGTGGGATATTCACAGCGGAGCGGTGGCAAGTGCCTGCAGGTGCTATGTACTACTGCCAAGTGCCTGTCTTCCAACACATTATTAGCTCATGTTACAGGTAAACTCGAACAAGCGTGTAATTAGGCAGAGATAAGAGCCCATGCTAAAACACTTCTATCATTGATCAATTCAAGCTACAAGTTTATAAGTTGTCTTTGTGACAGCAATGTAAAACCCCACTGGTAGTACCCATTTTTAGACAAACACTAAATCTATTAAATTACTATAATATTATTCAACTGAATGCATTTTTAAAGATTTAACTGGTTTATACATGTATGATACCCTCACCCGATCCTGTCAGACAAGTTTAGAAACATGACTTATAGCAAATGAAATGAGTGTCTCAGGCAGACTTCAACTGAATGCTGGCTAGTACACTAGTAGTAGTACTCTGATGAATACTGAGTGTACTGAAACTAGAGAACATTGGTATGTGCTGGTAGGCGCATCATAACAGTAGTTGACGGACATACATACTCAATTCCCATCACTAAATGGATCACACAGGCTATCACAGGTTGCCATTATGACGGCCTGGCAAAACATCCTGTTACAACTAACGATTTGTAAAGACTCATTTTAACACTTTGATGTGATGAATACAACTTCTATGTGAATTCTTTAAAATTGTGCAATAAAATGATTATGTCTTCGTATTTAAAACACTGGTCTGTTGCAAATCATTTATATCCTCACTAATGTTGTACAACATAAGTGTTATCTTTCCAGAATTGGAAACTAACAAACAAATGAAATTTTATATTTAATTTAGTTTTATACTTTATATTTAATTTTTATATTTACACTTATGTATGATGAAGTTTTACATTTATATTTATATATAGTTAGGTTTTATATTTAGCATCTAAAACAGCCATTTGAACTTGAAGAAATTAACTCATACGATCGACCTGCAAACAAAAACTAATTTCTTCCAAAATAGGATTCACCTGTTTGCTATACCAGTGTCATGAGAGGCAAGTAGTGGTCACCGTTTCAATCCAAGCATGTAGTACTATGATAACTAATAAAATGCTGCTCTATAGCGGCTGAACTAACAATTTTTAACTCTCATCGTTTGAGTCTACTGCTAACGACTGATTCACACTGTATTGCCCTATGTCGGAGTTGTCCTCTCTGCGATTATTGATGACTATGTGTACAATAAACTGATGGCACTTTTGAAGCAACGCGGATACGTCAAAAAAGTTTGCAGCTGTCAAACTCTTCCAATAGTTAGCCAAGCATCCATGACACCCTGTGCAATGTGCACCATTTTGGCAGCGGGGCTGTCGCTGATTGCTTGATCTATTTTTTGAATGATAGTTGCTGCGGGACTAGTATTTCGTCATTGCCCTGAGCTCATTATATAATGAGAATGTTATGTCGCAGACAATTCGCTGATGTAAACGCAAATGGATTTGTGACAGAGTGAACATTGTTATCACAGACGATCACCGATATGTTGTGCGATTAATGCCGACATAAGGTAATATATTGCGAACCAGCCTTGAAGATAATTGATTAGTCCCTTATGAATTCTCTCTAACGTCAAGGTCATAAAACTCACCCATACTCACATCAACTAGCACAAGAGAAGTGTAGAAGAAAAATCGCCTTTAGCTATTTCATCATAAAGACCAGAATACTTGTAGTATATAATATTAGCTCCACTCATCCTTGTGACGTAAGAAATAATTTTTGGAAAGAAAAAGGTGGAAAAACTAAATGGACATGTTTATTGTCTGAACCAGCATGTAAACACATGACTAGCTTTGACTTACAGCCAAAGCATAGAGCTGCAAGTGTGCTGAACATCTATGAAGGCTGTAGTTATGATAAACGGCTCATTTTTCACAAGCAGCCCTGATAGCTTAAGATTTCATAAACTAAATTTGATGTACATACTAATCAAATTTAGTTGAAGTTTATCAACCCCTGTTATCAATTTGTCTCTGTTGTTAGACTTTCATCGTTAAGTGATCAACTTAGAGAAACTTTAGAATAAACTAAATAAATTATTTTTGTTTTTGAAAATATACAAACGATACTAAAAAATGACAACCATTTTAAAATGACCTACATTTATGACCTACATTTATGACCTACATTTAGTCATGAAATGTATGTAATAAATGTAAGTCATTTAAGACTGGCTGTCATTTTCAAGTATTTCTTGTATATTTTCAAAAACAGAAAACAATAATTTATTTAGGTTAATCTACAGTTTCTCTCCAAGAGATTTTCTTTCCAAAGATTTTGCTTTACGTTTTCCTCTTTGTCCTTTCTAACAAACGGTCTAGCTTATTCCTTATTTTAATGTTTGTCCCTTTTAAGAATATTTTTGGGTGTGGATATCTGTAAAGTAACCTTATCAAATAAAATTTATATCAACGAGGTTTATAAATAAAGGTATAATTTTTTAAGTGATTTAAGCTTTTGTGTGAAACTAGTAACTCCAAACTAAACTGAGCAGGAAGAAACAACATCAGCTTTTTGTACAACTTCTCATATCGTCCTAATAATGAGGCCGCGACTGAGTTTATGTCAGCTTCAAGTTTGAAAGTTTGATTGGCCAATATTTAGCCTGGTCTTAAATTAAAAATATCTCAAGTTTTTTTTATCAATAGGCGCTAAAATTATTTATGTAATATTTTGGCTGATGCAGCATCTGCCAACCACTAGCAGACAGTTTGCCTAAGAGTGATAAGTCATTTAAGCATTGTTTTACCTTGAGAAGGCAAATCTTTTTTAATCAAGTGATACAATGATAAACAAAGTAAGCAAAAGTTAATTTTTAAAATATTATATTATCTTTAGTCTTGTACTCAGCTTCAAATTATCCACTAGTTCGATAAAAATTTAATGTTTTTATTTGTTAGATTGAATCTGTCTGCATTAGCCATTCATAAGCAAAAGGGAACTTGCATAATGGCCAACTCAATGACTATGACTGGTTGAAACAAACTTACAGAATTCATGACATCTATTTTTATACCTAATATGGGACAGCTAAATAGTTATGCGTACTGTTAGAACTCATTGCTGGCATCTTCCTAACTTCTTCCCATGACTGACAAGTTTCAATAAAAGTACGTTATCCTCAGACTAGTTCCCATTTGGTAAATCCTGCCGTGTACTCAGACAGTAAATTGCTGTGGGCTAAAAATTGTTTGTCAAGGATTCTGGTTCCTCATATTATGAAACTAGTCATAGAGATTATGTCCCTCTGCTGCCATTCTTTGGCTTTATTTGCAATCGGTAAGTTACTAGTATTCATCAGGAGTGACCTACTTATGGTTCTTGATGTTTGAGAAGAAAAAAGTAGCCCAACAAGTTCTGGTAATAATAACTGTTTATTTGAGCTATGCGATGTTCACATTTATAAGAGCACTGACTGTGAGTCTAATATCATTTGACGTTTGCCCTTGTCATCTTCTCTCTTTCAAATGAAATTATTCATAAAGATAAATCATTTTATAATAAAAGATAATTTATATAATTGCTTCAAAACATTGTTCTGAACTTCTTTTGCTTAATAATTTTAGATATTGATCCCAACAGGATTATTGCTTGAATCTGTATTTTGATCTCAGTAGTTTTCTGCTCTTTTTTGCTAAACCAGATTAATAGTTGTTATGAGTTGAGAGGGTTTCTATGAAATCTGTCTATAATTCCATAGAGAATGTGATATTAATGTATGATAGCTTGTGAGTAGAGTTGAAGCGGCTATATTTAGAAAAATATTAGAGATGCTAGATAGGGAACGTTTTGTTCAGCTACTATCATGAGGCTGGTACATTTCAATTACTTATAAACGAAGAGCCTATTTGAGAGAGAGAGAGAGAGAGAGAGAGAGAGAAAGAGAGAGAGAGAGAGAGAGAGAGAGAGAGTGAGAGTTAGAGGGAGAGGGAGAGAGAGAGAGAGAGAGAGAGAGAGAGAGAGAGAGAGAGAGAGAGAGAGAGAGAAGGAGAAGAAAAGAGAGTGAGAGAGAGGGAGAGGGAGAGAGGGAGAGGGAGAGGGAGAGAGAGAGAGAGAAAGGGAGAGAGGGTGAGGGAGAGAGAGAGGAGAAAAGAGAGAGAGAGGGAGAGGGAGAGAGAGAGCTCTGACTAGTGTGTTATTATCATATATGCTTGCATGAGGTAAATATGGGAGCTATTTAAAAATCATAATATCCCTGTCGCTCAAGCTAGATTTGGCTCTCTGCTTTTACAATAATCACAAACTACTCATCGCTGTGGTGTTGAACTGATTTCCCAACAGCTGATCTCATTGGTCTATGTATTACATTATTATATTTATATATTATATATTTTCTAACATATAACAAGAAGCATCAAAATAGGTGTTTGAAGTAATAACGCTTGAGGGATGTATGATTAATGGTTGCAATTTTCACTCACATTTTTATAATTTTTGCCTTTTGGTAGAGATTATTGCTCGTATTTGATGCAACGTTTGATGTGAGTTAAAGGTTCTTCAGAAACATTGGGGTGGTTTTTCAGTTAATAACATTGCATAGCTTAAACAGATAGCTATTATTGCTAGAACTTGTTGGACTCCTTTTTTCTTCTCAAACACCAACAATCATAAGTAGGTCACTCCTGATGGATGTTAATAACTTACTCATTGCAAATAGAGCTAAAGAATGGCAGCAGAGAAACATGGTTTCTACGACTAGTTTCATAATATGAGAGACCAGAATCCTTGACAAACATATTGTAGCCCGTAGCGATTTACTGTCTAAGTACACTGCAGGATTTACCAAATAGGAACTAGTCTAAGGATAACGTACTGTCATTGAAGCTTGTCAGTCATGGGAAAAAGTTAGTAAGGAGTCAGCGATGGCTTCTAACAGTACGCGTAACTCTTTGCATTAGGTCTAAAACACATTAACTGAAGAATATATATTGTTATTAATATCAAATATGCGATTACAGGCTCATCATATTTATATGGATCCTAAATTAGAACCTAGACTTTGTTAATAATAGTAAAGCTGTGAATGAAGAGTCAGTGAAATTATAAATGAAGTCATATCTATAGCAAACTAATTACCTTCTTTAACAACTGATCAACCATTTTGCTCATTTGCGCTTGGTGGGATAATAAAACATCTGCTGGGTAAAAAGTTGTGTGAAAACTAACAAAACAACTTCATTAATAGTCTAAGAAGATGGACTGAAAACCTGGTTATAAGGGCGTGTTCGCAACTTTCCATTATTAGTAAATAAGCAATGCTCTACCTGCTATAAATTGTACTCAGATCTGGGTGATTTTTCTAAATACTTAAAAAACTAAAGTATTATAGACCAGCGACCATATCTCTCAGTTAAAAGGAGTTGAGATAAAACATGTATAAGGTAAATCAATCATTTACTGTAGCATGTGTATTGGACTAACATTGTTTGTTGAGTTAGACAGGTTATAGAATTTGCGCAGGATTCATATTTTGTCGTAAACCTCAACTACAGTGAAATGAATTGAGCAGTTTACATAGCCAGACTGGCAAAGAAGAAAGAAGAACGATTCTCAGTTTATACAAAAGTCAGCAAATGAAGTAATAGTTCCTATTGTTTAAGATTTACAGGCTTGTGACTACTTAGTTTCCTTCAGCATCTAATCATATAGCAAAGTGACTGCATGCAGAATCGCCGCTCTCTTTTCAATCTGTCAAATAAACTGTGTACACATTTCACAAAATATTTTTCTAAAGATGCATTTTATATCAAAACATTTTTACCTAATTAACATATAATTCTATCATTTTTTGATGAAAGCAATAAATTAACGAGAATGTTTCGACACGCACTAAACTCATCGTTCTTAATATTTAACAGTGCAGTATATATCGTATGTTACAAGACGTTGAAACATTCTGGGCTCTTAATTTCACAAGTGAATTATTACCAGTACCGTTGAGTTAATATCGGTACCAGATATTTGTTGTTCTTACTATGACAACACCGCAATAGCAAAATATTATCACAGCGAGCTTTATTAAAAAATGCCTTAGTTTTATCTGACAAGTTTTATGTTTTTCGTATATTGTGCACCTCGATTAAACCTTTGTTTGCATTAATTTTGGTAAAAATTGAGTCACCTGCGTATCAAAGACCAGACTAGGTGTAAAGTTAAATCTTCACACCGGTTAGTTAGGAAGAGATCGCTAGTGAAATCAACTATGTAAACCGGTGATCGCTAGTAGAGCTACTAGCACAGCTTACTAAAACTAACATTAGCCTGTGAACCAGCTTATTATCACAGAGTCTATCTATTTAATTTTTATAAGAATAAAATGTGACCTTTCAAAGAAGACAAAAATCTTAAAAAAGAAACATTTTAATGCAATTCATTTAAAATGTTTACAATTTGAAAGTATTATTTCTTCTTTTATATTTACACTATTTTTACTGTTTAGCAGTCCATGAATCTGAAAATCTAATTTGCCAAATTAGATTCTAAACTCAATTCTGATACGTCATTTTACAATTTTCAAATCCTGTGTAAACTATGCTCAGAATATTTATAATTATCCATCCACACATATAACAAACATCGTTATCCATGTCGTGACACCAACATACTTCATCCACCATCGTATGTTTCAGTTTATGAACTTGCTGTTACTACAACCTTCAAATCACTATCCCTACTCCTCCGCAATACTATTAGGTTACCAACTTTTAAAACACTTCTGTTCAACACACTCAACAATTCCTGTCTTTATTTTTGTCTTTCTTTTGTCATGTAATGAAAAACATCTTTTTGTTGATGATTACTAATGCCAAATAAAAAGTTATACATACATAGAGTTATATACATACATATATACATACATAGAGTTATACATAAATAGAGTTATATACATAGAGTTATATATACATAGAGTTATACATATATAGAGTTATACATACATAGAGTTATACATACATAGAGTTATACATACATAGAGTTATACATACATAGAGTTATACATACATAGAGTTATACATACGTAGAGTTATATATACATAGAGTTATATATACATAGAGTTATACATGCATTTGTTAGCAGCGATAAACTAAAAGCTGATATTCTGCTGTAAACATCTGTTCCATTCTACTCAGCGCCTCTCCTAGTAAACCCAACTAGTTAAAGCTGCTCTAGAATAGAAAAGAGCTAATATAATGCACTTGACTATTTTCGCTCGCTCAAATTTCGTTCCCGAGTACCCTCAACCATCCCAGCTAAAGACAAGAAAAAGATGCATGTTTCACATGAGATTTTACCTTTTAAATCTCGTCAGCTCAGCTATGACATCGCTGTAAACTTTTGCAAGATGCCTACGACAGGCGATATGCCATAATTCAGCAGACATTACCACAGACTGATGAAAGCGATTGAAGCCATAATACTGAATATAAGTCTGAACTCACTCTGCCTTAGATGTACACTTGCAACTGCTTCTCTTAACTCTCCACTTGTAAAATCACATTTAAACACTTGCATGCATATCAGTTGCTCTCCTGAGAGGACAAACGTTGTTGAAGACTGCCTAATGCAATTGTGTTGTAGGTCGAGGCGACGTGATCTGATATTTCGATATTGATGTGCATTAGTAGTCACTCATTATTCATAATAGTGTGTAGGAAGTTGAATCTAGGCATCGGTAGGACAACCTAGTACGTATAAACCGCTAAATCTATAACAACGTTATATACTCCCACAGCAGGATAATAGTAAGACAGAGCTTAATTTGCTATGATGTTACGTATTTCCCTCTGGCTGGATATTCTGAAAGCTTTAAGTATCTCTACCATAAGAACTGAACTAGGTCCACTTTTTTATCATTTGTGATGCTCAAACAAAATAAATTTAGAATTATGGCAGCTAGGGTCAAAGGCCATGAAGCTGTTCGGATTCAACTTACCTACTTGAACACGCAGTGAACTGGAATTATTGGTCAGCAGGTACAGTTATGTTTTATAGTCAATGATGCCAAAAACAGGCTTTTAGCAAGAGAATCTAATGGAATGATGGCTGCTACTCTTTAATATAGGGAGAGAAGTGTCTTTTTTATATTGAATGAAAGTTTGTTTGCTAAAACTTATGTATTTGAAGACAAAGTTTTAACAAGTCCAGCAACTGACGTTTATAAACCTAACAAAGCTTTTTGACAGAAATATTAAAGAGTGGACATAAACCTGTGATTCCCTATGAGTAGAGTTGTGTGCTCTTGTAAGCCACACCAATAATGCTACCAGATGTTAATATATGACTATGCATTGATGAACTAGGACACTTACTTATGAGTATGTTATTTAACAATTCATCTACAAATCTAACAATTTTTAAAACCAAATCATAATACAGTATTTATTGTTTAGTACTCATGTTTGTAACAATAATTTTAATAGGAATTTACAGTGTTTATTAAAATAGTCAACCAGGTGCTGAAAATAACAACATCATGTAATTTTTGGGAATCTTTCAATTGTTATGACTAAACTCATTCAAAACAGCACTAATCTAAATAACAATATCTGGTATGTATGGCCACCTCTACAAATGACCTCTTACATTTACATTTTACAACTTATTAAAATGTGCAAATGAGTTGAGTAAATGAGTTGAGCAAATGAGTTGAGCAAATGAGTTGAGCAATGAGTTGAGTAAATGAGTTGAGCAAATGAGTTGAGTAAATGAGTTGAGCAAATGAGTTGAGCAAATGAGTTGAGCAATGAGTTGAGTAAATGAGTTGAGCAAATGAGTTGAGTAAATGAGTTGAGCAAATGAGTTGAGTAAATGTGTTGAGTAAATGAGTTGAGCAAATGAGTTGAGTAAATGAGTTGAGTAAATGAGTTGAGCAAATGAGTTGAGCAATGAGTTGAGCAAATGAGTTGAGTAAATGAGTTGAGCGAATGAGTTGAGTAAATGAGTTGAGCGAATGAGTTGAGTAAATGAGTTGAGCAAATGAGTTGAGCAAATGGTTATTTCCAAAATAGGATGGCTGAAGTTTTTGAAACATCTTGGCTTTGTAAGGGAAAATAAGATGAACATGCATGAAAAATATAAATGACATACAAAATATACAAGAAAAAATTGGTAATAATAAATACATTAGTTTTTACTTTTAAGATAAAGTGAATTAAACTACGCGTCTGTACTTTCGTATCAGCCCTCACCTGTAGCACTATGACAACACTTCTATTTCCCTGTCACCAAAATAAAATAACAAAAATCTCTTTTCACTGGTTACTTTTTATTAACTTATTTTTTAATTTTATGTAACAAATTTTCAAGATTATGGTGTATCCCTATAAAAATATTTTATATAACCTATAATGATTTTAATGTATAACATGTTAAATTTACATGAGGAGGTTGCACTATATGAGATATTTGTATTTATCTCCCTTGTCTTATTTTATGGATTGTCTTATACATAATGCGTGTTTGCAAAGTGCTTACCTTCAGTAGGATTGCGGAAGCAAAATAAACTATTTTATTTACTTGTTGTGTTTCACTGATTAATTTTCAAAACATTTAGCCCATTAAGGTTTTGTGGAATCTTCATTTAAAAGCGATTAGATGTAAATAAAAACAACTAAGAAACTTTGCTAAAGAATAGGAGGATTTGAACACTGGTATAAATTACGCAACAGTAAAGAGATGAAAACTCCCAAAAGATTAGACCACAAACTAGCCGTATTTATAGACTTACTGTTTTGGCGGTGCCTGAGATGCCGATGGGCTAGTTGAAGCTAGAGTTGAATACATAGAGAAGACAGTTGTTTTTCCTTACACTGAGAGAGGAACACTCAAGAATGTTGATATACTGAGTGATCAAGAAATCAGACAGAAGATACAAACCTACAATAAATCAATATCAGACATGTACATGTAGCTGAAAAGAGAACAGATTTCAGGATGAATTAACATCACCCACACCTGTGGGATAATACACATTTAAATTGTTTTGGAACCAAAGCTCAATAGCCTACGAGATACATAAGTGACTATTATCTAAAAAATTAGACATAACCCTGGCCTACCAACTCGGACATAAATATATAAACAGATTAATTTTACGGGAACAGTTTTTTAGCACTTGTAGTTTGTCAAAAATATAGTGATTGGTCTGATAATCTCCAGCACTTGCATTAATCAGATTACAAACCTATACAACAGAACATGGGAGTTTTTCAAGTTTACACTTGACTTCGACTTTTTACTTTTTTGATGTATATCAAACAGTAAATGTGAGTCCATCAAAAACCAAAACAAACAACTTAGACATAAACTGCCTGGTAATGACCGCCATCGTATATGTTAAGAAGACAACTCCAAAATCTAAACAGACAGTTGTTGATTTACTACATATCTCTGTTATTGGCTGAAGATTGCCTTACATCAGAGCAATAAGCTATTTACATGATACTGACAATATGTACTTTCCATCTACAATACTTGAATGAGGCTTAACCGTTAACTGATCTGTAATGTTTTTCATCAACCTTGGCTAAACGAATGTATTCACTTAGATTTACATCAAAGCCATAACAGCTGAGTGACTCGCAATACATTGAGCTGTTGTGCAGGTCTATCTGCGATTTTCAATTTGACTTACAACCATAGACTTTTAGCTGATATCATCATCCTCACAAAGTAAAATATCCATTTTGGTTGTCATCTGCTTACATATCATCATGAGTTACGGACAGTTACAAAGTATAAACAATATATTTCAAATTTATGTTGATGAAGAAAAGTATTTAAGACAAGTAATCAGAAAAAAACTTATGAACAAACATCAAAGAATATGAAAGGAAATTTATTACATATGAATTTCAATTGTTTATTGTAGTCAAGTAATTTTGGTTTGAAATCATTCTACGTATATACCAAGGATTTACATTGAACTCAGAGTAAAATAAAAAATGAAATGAATTCTGTGAAAACGTCATCAACTAGAATGATCCATGAAGTTGTTTAAAGTAGATGTAAATAAAGTCTCATTGAGTACTTCAAGTTGAATTGCGAATACATAAAGTACGACAGTACTGTTCAGCCCTAACCACTCCTCCAATTCAATTTAACATCGAAAAATTATATTTGGTTTTTTTACGAACTGAACTTGTTTAAGTGATTTATTTTTCTTCTATAGACTATCTTTTCATATACAGACAGTTCAGTGTGTTCTTTTTAATATCTTATTATCACCCATTACCCACCAGTCGGCTGCAAAGGTTGGCCTATATTAACATTACTTTAATCAAATGTGATGAGCAGGTGAAGTCAGCATATCAGAGATGAGGCATAAGCAAGGTTGAACCCTAAAATATTGACTAGTAAATGCATGTAAGGTTACAAATGTGATACTAACATTCACCTGCTACAAGAATAGATCATCATTTTATAGACTGCTATAACGACGTAGCAAATGCGTATGAAATGACGTGCGATTGTAACGATACGCATACAAAACGGATTGGCCAGCTGCGAAAAATCATTCTTGGAGCAGTAGCAGAATGCAGCAGCTACATGTATCCTACATTCTGGAAAACCTGTCGATAAGACCAGACGGAATGTATAGTAAACAATTGCAAACATATTTAAAAAAAAAAGTCGTGAGATGCAGAAAAAAGATTTGTCACGACTTAATTTTTTTGCAAGCACTTAGTTGCCTAAAGTGTATTTAGTGTAGGGTAAATATGAGACAGTGAGAGTAAAATGAAGGAGGATGTGGAAGGTCTCAACTATGTCTGCGCATTAGTAATGAGGCTTCTCTTTCACCAGATTCGGTAAACAATCCCGCTGCCTTGACTTCATTATGCAACAGGCAGTGTATCTACTGCAGTATCAGCAACAAATCCTAATAGAAAAAAGACCTAAAGGCTGGTTTACACTATATCGGCTGTATTTCAACATGGTCCTCTTAGCAAACATTTGTTGATTATATGCAGAATAGAAAGTTTACAGCTCTCAAACTTTCCAGATAGTTCACCGAGCACCCGCGACAGCATGTATAATGTGTACAACTTCGGCAATGATGATTGGCTGTCACAGATTGCTCGATCTCTATATTATTTCATGACAGTTGCTGCGGGACTAGGATGTAGTTGACGACGTTGTATAATGAGAAACTATGCTACAGGCATTTTGCCAATGTAAACGCTGATGAGTTTGTGATAGCGTGAACATTGTTACTACAGACGATCATTAAAGTATTGTGTGATATAGTGTGAACCAGCCTTAAGCTAGGCTGGACCGGTGCACAGGCTAGGTCATGACTGATTACCAAGACAGCTAATATACTTGCAACTCTATGAAGGAAAGATAAATCAGGGCAGCCCAAGACTGAGATAAAAATATGTAGCTTAATGTAACAAGAAGTTGTGGAAACTAGACACAGATGGCAAAAGAAGGCAGAAAGCTACATTTCAGAAAAATTATAGACTATATGAAAGTCAGTGAGAAAGCTTAAACCATAAGACTGTCATTGTTGATATGACTGACTGCAATAGAAATCAGGAACAGATGCCTTATTACGTGTGTCCAACCTACCTCTCTCGGTCTGACTCTACATGTCACTGACTCAGATATTTCTGACAACTTTAGCCTTGTAGTTAAACTTGATAGCAATAGAGAATAAACTAGATATAGACTGAAGGTTCTTTCATCATGATCAGTGAATTTAAACAGCCGAAATCAGCAAATCTACCGACTTATTTTCTGTAGACACTAGCTGCACTAAAAAGTGTTCTTAAAATGTACTGACAAGACGCTGCATATTCACTCAGAGGCTGCGTGAAACTGACGGACTTTATGCACAAGGAGTGTATGATGTATCTCAAGGAGGAATCATGAAGCGTGAAATAACTGCTGCATTATTGTCACAGCTACTATTTAGCTAACATGCATCAGATCAAAACCCAAGCATGTATGTTTTCTTGGTTGTAATACACGAACAGCATCACAGTCCTAAATATGACTATACTAGATGAATGCCCGGCATTGCACAGGTAATAAAAGAAGTTTTGGAACAGAAAATTTACTTTTAATCAACATTTATCATTCTAACGCTTAAATGAAGGCGTCTGTTTATTGTTGTGTAATTCATACTGCACTGGCTGCAGTACCTATTACAGCTCTATACTGATTGCAATAGTCTTACTGCCCATGTGAGTTTAAGCATTTTCTTCTGGTCAGCTATTCTAGAATAATGCTAGCTGAAGTGTTTAATGTGAATTCATGAAAGATTGCCATGTGTTATGAGTATGTGCTCAATTTATCTATTTAGCCAGTCGGACAGTGTAGTGTAATGGATAAATGGAAATCCGCAAAAATGGAGGTTTAAAGTTAAAATCCAGTGAAGGTTTTTCCTTAAAACTGTGTCTCTATAACTGGACACACAGACAGACAAACAAAAGATAAACAAACACTGAGATTTATATCGTAGATTTAAAAATGTATAAGTAAGGATCTCATCTGACAGCAAAGATAGCCAATCATGAAAATGCAAACAAAATATTTTGGAGAGTTGCCGCATTTTATACATGCATTTCATTGACAATATTCCAAGCATAGTTGATACCATTTTGTACAACTTTGACCTGTCGAGACATCAAAGGTGTTACTTATATGAGCAGCAGAACCCTATTGCAGTAGTAAACAGCTGACTTTCAGACTCCGGTCAATAACTAATACCAACTAAGAGTATGTCTTTTAGCCTTCACATAATTTAAATCTTAAGCTAACTTGTCAACACATTACCACACTCGACATTCCTTATTTTAATTACCTCTTCTACCCTCCTCTTCTACTGGTGGCCATAGGCGGGTTGCCTATGGCATGTCATCAGCGTAAAGTTCCTTGCCAATTTGGCTAAGGAAAATTAATAGTCATGATGGTTTTTTAGGCTGCTCTGAAGCAGTACTTGCTGGACTCTCTGGAATAGATTTGTTCTGATTTTTTATCTCTTAGACAACCGTGCTTTCTTCTTTAACAATCTCAACTGTTAACTCAGAAACTGCTCCTCGAATAGCCATGCTACTGCCCATATGGTCCCTGATTGCAATTTACTTTTTTATCATCTTGTTATGTGAAGATTTAATGTAATATAAAACAAACAAACAAACAAACAAACAAACAAACAAACAAACAAACAAACAAACAAACAAGGTGTGTCTGACTTTCACACTAGCACCTTGACTAGCCATGCTTTTGTGGGCTGGGGCCTGCATCGCTACTTTCATTGCTAATAATTGATAATATATTCACTTGTACATTACATACTACATAATCACATTGTATTGTTTCATTTTTCATTCTTACTAATTTTAGATTGCTTATGATTGATGCAAAACTAGGGGTGAACCTATAACCCTGCCGTTATGAGTTTACTATCTAACCATTGAGTTGTCTCCTCACCCTGATGGAGCACTCTATGAATTTCTTGTGCATACTTTAAAGAAGGATGTGTAATGAAATATCAAAAGACATCTGTTTCCTTCTACTCGTATTCATAAACGCTTTCAGTGCTTTGACCGACATGGTATTTGCTCTATCGACCAGCAACCAATCAAGTATAACAGTTTTAGCACACAGAAAATGCATTTGAGATAAAGTAAGCATTCTGTTATCATCGACTGAAGACATTAAAATATTTATGAAGAACTTAGGCCTCGCCTTTTAATGATGATCCCCATGCATGCATCTATCGACTGCCAACAGACTTCCAACAAGGTAAAAACTATTGATTTCTATAAAATCTGTGCATTTCGTTATCATATGTTAAATATTTATATAGAGCTCAGGCCTCAGCCTTTAAATCATCTACTGTCAATGTACCCTATCAGGTTACTCAGCAACATAATTTACCTTAAATAAAACAAGCCCAGCTGTAGTTTTATTATAACTATGAGGGAACACGGCTGGAATCTGAATGCCTCACATATACTTAAAATAAAATATAAAGGGTAAAAAGTTACCTGCACAAAAGAGAACATGACTACTTGTACTAACGAGTAAACCACCACAGAACTTTGGTATATAGGTCTGATAAATGTGTGTACATGTAGCAATGGCTAATGTATATAATGCTAGATTTTAATGTGTGTGAATAGTTCTATCGGGTCTCACTAACAACCAAGGAATATTTAGCTTATTCTTCATAGTAAGTAGAGCTAACCAAACGCATAATCATTATATTTGAATTACCAGAGACAAGAATGCTAACATGAAAAACAGTATATTTATAAAAAGGATATAAACATCATAAACCTTCATTTATTTACTAAAAACAGTTTTGCTGTTAATATTCATTTTTTTTAAAACCTAGGAATATCGTCAAAATAAAAAACGAAAATATTTTAGTTTGTTTTTTGCTGATGCAATGTCCAAGTGAACAGTACAAGTTTATCAGCAATTTCTCTTTTTAAATGAATATGAAAACGAACCAGTGATGTTGCTAAGAACAGAAAACACATAAAGTGACACGCTGACCTAACACGCTGACGTGACAACAACAAAAATGATTTAGCTTTAGTAAAATGAAAGTCTAACTTCAAAAGTAACAAAAAACAAATTTCAGCAACTTACCAACGATCCAAGGCTAGCATATGCCAGATCAGAAGTACCTCGATCAGGGCTTCAGGTAAGATAATCCCAAGAGATAGACTGGGTGAATATATCGCAGGTGATAAGTTTGCAACAATTGATTCAACCCATAATTTATTTATTGGTAGATTTAGTGAAACTAAGGTGAGATGCCACGCATAGCTGAAAAGCACCGATAATATACCCGAGTCTAGGCTGATGAATAACGCATTACCTTATCACTAAATCATCTCTCTACAGCATATAGGAAGGCGCACCGAGTTACACGCCGTAGCTGCCTTTGAGTGGCTGCACTGCACATGTCAGAGCTACAACTGAATATAGATTAACAAGGCAATTAGTGCTCGCTATTAGTATAAAAATCTACTCCCATCTCTCTAATGTTTGCAACGAGAGCCCTATTATAGTGCTAGAGCTCTTGACCAATCTAATGCTCTAATGCAGACAAGGGACCAACATCAGCCAAAGGTAGTATTTCCTGGCCATCCATTTTTATTAGCAGTTATAACATTATGTAAGATGGACAGCGGCATCACCTTTGAGTAGGTCAGAGATAATCTTATGTGAATTGCTAAGCCAATCATAAGGCAGCTCATTGAGATAGGAAAAGTAAGGGCGAGTTGTTCTGCAGCTAGATGTTCACAATTTCACATAGAGTGAACCCAACCGTCACACGAATATAGAATAGTTTTTTTAAATGCGTATGAAATTTCTAAATTTCCAAATATTACATATCGCAGAGAGAGACAGCCAAACCTCTACTTATAATCGATCCAGCACATAAATTTTATAGCATACCGTTAAACATCCAGCTAAAATATTTTCCTATGCTCTTGAAAATCTGGCACTCAATTTTTTGCAAGTTTTTTCAAAAAAAGCAATGAGGTTAAATATAAACTAAACTCGTCCAAATTTTATTGAGTCTAATTTTGAGCGAGTTATGCCACATACAATGTATATCGATCATTCTCTCTATTTTCAAGCCTACATTTTGTCAACGCTACGCTTTGGCTTGCGTGATTCCAAAGTAGCAACAAATATTTCTTTTATTGATAGTTACCTACTATTTTATTGATTTAGTTTTTACACAAAGTATTTTGCATCGTTTTATATAATGCAGCTGTTTAATGGTATGTGTATATATTATTATTAACCTTTTGGGTTGTACGAATAGAATGAAGTACAATGTATTCTGGATAGAATAAATACTTCAAACCGTGACAGTTTCAAAATCTGAAGCATTTCTGTGTAGAAGTTTAACTGTATTGACTCCTTAGGAAGAGTGACTACACAAAAAGGGTGACCTGAATTTAAATCAAGGCTATCTGACAGTATGATCTTGCCCAAATACAAATGGGCCTTTGTGCGAGAGCATCGCCTCTCTCTTTCAATTCTGCTCGAAATACAAGGAGATTGTTTTTCTACTGGTTAGTTCAGTATTATATAGGATTAACTCCAAATAGATTTCGTAATTGCTCATAGACTATGAAGAAGACAGTCATAGCAGGACCGAGCCTAAACCAGCTTGCTGTTGTTCCTTTGAATAAAGCCAGTGGTCCTTCAGACTTCAGAGTCTTGATGAAGACATCCACGGGTGAAACGTACTTCGCTTCTGTAACAGCGCCGAATTAAATACACGAATGCTGGCTAAACAATAAATATTTTCTCTCTATATAAATATAAAATTATACTATCAAATATTACATTAATTTTTTTTTATATACTTTAATTTATTAGATTATTCTAAAATATTAAAGAATTTAGTTATTTTAGTTTATCTATTTTTTTCATACATAAAATTTAAGATTTTGGTAAAAATTTATTCTTATTATTTTATATAACATCAACATGATACTAATGAAATATTTAAAAAAATTGTAGATGTTAATTAAATGGCTCATTTTAATCTCAAAATTTTACGCCTTGCAAACTTTTCTCTTTCACTTTCTACACCAACTTTTTAAAGAGGTTCATTTGCATGCACTCTCTCGTTTATAATGTCTGGGCAGGGCTTTATTGTGGGTCCAAGGCATCTGCTTAGAAAGCTCTTAGAGTGCTGCTAGTCATCACAATTGCTCTAAAACAGCAACTTAGAAATCTGTTGAAAAGACAAAGAGCGCAGAAAATAAGGAGAATGCTAGCAGTCATACTAAGAAGGTACATCTGGACATACGGCAGAAGGGTTTAGAAACCTGGTATATTCGGCTATAGAACTGTTCTGTTTGTCTGTATTTGTTGGATGACTAATGACCTGAGTAGGCGTGATGCAATAACCAAATTTTATTGACCAATAAAGTATGACCAAATCATTATTTGGAATGACTGAGCAGACAACTTCTACGATGGAGGCTGGAAGATACAAAAAACTCCATTACTATAATAATTGTGTATTCTAGTCAGGTCATGCACATTTTAAAAACATCAAAAGTTAGAGTAAATTTTACAGGCTTCTTTAATTTTTTCAATTTGTTTCTTTTTTTTTATACTTATGTCCTTTCAGTGCCATAGTTGGTTACTAAATGGCCATAATTAATACTAATGAATTGGTAAGATATTCCAGCCATTATAGGTGCTACTGATTGACAACCTCGAAAACTCTTTCAGGTTATTTATATTTAAAAGTAAGAGTAATCAACTTTTCATGTTTTCATTTTAAATTAAAATCAAATACAATTAGCTTTCATATTATAATGAGCTGGTACGAGTGGCTACAATAAATATATATCACTTTCAAACATTCAAATATATCACTTGTCACATATTACAACAATTCGGAAACTTAAATTTTTTTAAAATTTTAGTGTGATAATTAGACAAGCAAGGCGGTGCTGCTCCCGGTATAAACGAGCGTAATAGAGTAGAAAGATGTCTGTGAAAGCTGGAGTTTGTGTTGATTGGAAAGCGCTTGTTCAATCTTTGATCTTATTCAATTTAGCTGCGCGTGTAACTTGTGCAATTTAAAAATTTCAAAACTAACTTTGTCATAGCAGCTTGAATAGGCTAAAAAAAGGAAGATATGTGAGCAGGAGAAACTATCTAACTTTGACCAACAAGTTCATACCAGACCAGAACGAAAGTCTAAGATCTAAGAATTTTGTCAACCAATGAAGAAGGGAGTCATTCCTCGCCTCCTAAACTAGTTAAGGAGTCAGTAACATCGGCCAGTTGCCATTATAAACAATTTATATTCACTGATCATTATGAAAGGACCTTCAGTCTACATCTAGTTTATTCTCCATTGCTCTCAGATTTATCTACAAGGTAGATCGGCACAAGAGTAGTCGTTATCAGAAATATCTGAGACAGTGAGATATAGAGTCAGACCGAGGTAGATAGGCTGGACACACGTAATAAGGCATCTGTTCCTGATTTCTCTCTGGTATCACTTTACACGATTTTAGACTATTCAAATCTACTGCAACCAGAAAATTTTTAAATTACTTGAGAAATTAACTCCAAAATTAAGCGTAAAATGGGTAACAGGTAAATCTTAGTTTAGCATTATTCGACACGTGAGTGCAGGTGCTTGAGTGTGAAATAACCTCACAGACAGAATACAGCATAGAAAATCTCAATCTGTCAGTTCTTGAAAGAAAGTATCATGGCTAGCGCCAAAGCCCTGTTCATGTTATTTGCAGACGTCTGAACAAAACTGTTCAACAAGCCTGTACAGCTCTCTGATTGACCACTGAACAGAGCCTAGCATCCATTAGTCGCGCTTGCAGGCAATTAAACAGAGAAGCCCTAAAATATGGACATTACACGAGGACATACCTGATGCTCTCTGGTTCATTATTCTCGTCTTCACAATATCAACAGGGTTGCTAACTACGGCTGAGGCGAGGCCGGCTGTAAGAGAGCTGAGGAAATGCAGCAGAAGGCCTTCAGATAGTAGATTATGGTTCAGCAACAGATGCTTAGTGTGATCATACACTGGGAACTAGAAATACGTGTAATTTCGTGTCAATGTTGTGCTCTAACCTATATCGATATACAGCCAAATACCTTACAAAAGGTTATCTACCTAGTTTAGCTAGTATTGCCTCAAGCGGAAATATAAAATTCCTATACAACTGGTTAGAAAAATCGGCCAATTCCTCAAATATTATGATATGTAGTTGATCATAAAAATTTATCTATGTAATCTTTTCATACATACCAATCAAAAATTTTAAAAACATGTTGTTAGTATTATGTAATATAATATTTAAGAATTTTTACAAATTCTTTTATAAAACAATAGATAAACTTGAAAGATTAAATTCTTAAATATTCTGGTGTAATTTATTAAATCAAAACATAAAATAAAATTAATGTAATATTTGGTAGTTCCATATGACAAACAGCAATTGATTGATATATATGTATTTTGTATTCAATTATTTACAGGCGTCCTTAGCAGACCTCAAGTGATGTGAGCTCCTTATGCAGGAATATAACTCCAAAACGCACTTCATGTGAATAACAATTCATGTGCAAAAATTGACGGTCGAGTTATTCCCATACCTGCATTGACGTAAGACAGATTGCTCGTATGACATTCGGAGTTGCTCCAGTATAAAGTCCCTTCCATCCGTGTTGCCTGTACACTTGCTGGAAGCAATCAAAAGGCCCTTTATAAAGTCGAGGGCTGCCTCTTGCACCGTCTGCTTGCAAACGAACTTTAGCGATGTCCGTTGGGGTGGTAAAGGCACTTCCAAATAAACCTGCCAATATATGAGTTACAATGTAGGTATGTATATCATGGATAGCTTTACCACTAACACTGAGCATGCTGACTTAATTCACTGTGTAAACATTGCACATGCTTCATTCCCCTTTAACTCGCTACTTCAAGTCCTGAAGGGCAGCTAACTAAACTATAAATTATTTGAGTTGCATTACTGCCTGCCTGTCGATACTCAGAGTGTCTATAGAAAAGTGACAGCACACATAGACCACAGTGAGGTGCGCGATACTGTACATGTATTTTATAGATATCCTCAGAAATACAGATTTCATGGTACTTCTTTATATGAAGTGAGTAGTGCAACTGTGGAGACAACTCTATTTTTACAAAGATTTGTGATTGTAAAAATAAAGTATGAATTTTATTGTAAAGGCGTCTTACGAATAAAATTTATACCTAATTATTTTTTTATAAGTCCCGTGTTCTGTGAGAACATAGGGAATCTTGGTTCATCATAATTTCCTATAACCATGGTTGTTCATGGTATGTTTAAAAAAATGCTTTTTGTTGAGTGTTTTTTATTGATATACCATATTTAGTTAGCTGGTCATTGGCTCACAGAGGAGCTCCTCCACTCTTTGTTTTTATTTTAGTTTTTTGAGTTTTGTTTTTAGTCCTGCCGGGGTGCTAACCGCCCTCCCCATCCACACTAGAACGCAGATAGAGGAGCTGGTTTAGCCGCCCATGAACCAACTTGGCACAGGGGAGTTTGTGGTTGGATGCCTTTTTTAACTCCACTAATGGTTCTTATGTGACTCGAACCTCTGATCTATTGATCATAAGCTAGAGCCCTAGCCGCTGAACCACAGCTGCTTACCGATACTCATGTTTAGTTATATCTAGACTTGAAAGGCGCTGCATGACATCTCTGTAACCTAATCACAAATTATAGTTTGCAAGATTGTTAATCTGAGTGCTTGCCCATTTGAGTTGAGCTAAAATTTACTCACAAATACAATATTGTGCAGCAATGTGACTTGTGTCATATACGATACGGCATCACATAAACCTTAAAGTTACAGATTGCATGAGAAATGGCAAAAGATAAATGAATATAATTCAATTGATGTAAAGGTGTTATTTTTCTCTTGTTTGCTTTCTACTCAGCCATCCGAGCTTACGTGAGACTACAATACATCTAACATTGACACGACTCGCTTTTTGCTAGTCCTAGTCTCTCAACCAGCCTACGGATTTAGCCGACTATATCCTTTATAAGACTCTGGTCGTAGAAATATTCCAAGGAGTCTACAACTCCTATTGACTACATTAACTTTTTCTTTCTAAATATTTTTTGATCAATTGAAAGCAGTAAACAAGTTTGGGAGCTCAACTAACGTGTCTTTGCTGAGATGAAGCTTAAAGATATTATAGCCTGAAATAAAATGAATGTATCTCATTCCCTATAAACAGTATGTTACCTGCGAGGGCACCTGCTCTCATCTTCACATGCATCGGCGTGTCATGTCGATCTGTACCTCCCATAATTATTTTGATTGGCTCATACGTTCCAGAGCGTATTGAACTATATGATAGTTCCCTTAACATAGAAGCTGACAGTCTGTGGAATGAAAATTGTGCACACTTGTAAAATGGGCAGACAATTACACTGAGAACTTCAACTGCCCTAATAAAAGTTTGTATGCTTGTTTAGAGGTTATGTTAATTGAAGCAGTTACTAGAACTTACTACTTTCTATGTTATTTTAGCCCAAGACTTCATGATATACTGGTTTGTTTTATCGGTGTAGACAGAAAGCCTCCAGAAGGTTTGGTAGACTGAGATTCCTGTCTATGGTATGAAAAGCAGCAATAAGTTTGTTGATCGAATATCTTATGCTGACAGCTACTTGAAGCATGCCAAAGCTACCTTAGTTTGGATTATAACTCGGATTGCCAGATTTGAAACCAATTGAATGTTTACTTTCTGCACAAGGTCGGACTACATGATCGGACTACAAAGTCGAATTACAAGGTCAGATTACTAAGTTAAACTAGCAATACTTGGGTATCAAAACTGCCGTGGTCCCTCTAGTGGCCCTCTACTACTAGGCAGACATGATAATTTATTGCAAGCATAGAATTATCTGCACCATATATGAAGAAGTTATCATAGCTTGAATAATATTGTAATATTTTTCTCAAACTATTTTGCTTTTGCAATCTGTACTATAATATGAGCAGTGTCTGTCCATCCCCCTTCATCTGTAGCCGTGATGAGAGCCTTAGGAAAAGGATTGCCACACACACAAGAATAGAACTTCAATACTCCTTTTAACAGACCAACGCGCTAATCACTACACCACTCTAACGCCATAATTATGCCAAGGAGAAATTATGCAACTACTGATTACTCATGGTGATCTCTCATGGTACACAGGACTGCCACAGTATTAGTATATATAAACGTGAACATGTTGTATAACTCTATTATCTTAAGATGATGATAAACTCACAAACATAAACATAACATCAACATACTATATATATATATATATATATATATATATATATATATATATATATATATATATATATATATATATATATATATATATATATATATATATATATATAGACAAAGTAGATGCTGCACAGTTCGTTACAGAGTGCTCAATGATAAATCAGAGCTAAATTATAAAATATGTATAAGTGGAACTTCACTCTATAAGTTAAACATTTTATTACTAATAGTTTCATGTGGTACAATAAGTATCACACTCTTCAGATAAAATGTCTAAAATGAATTTTCTACACCAGTAATAAATATGCTGCTATGCAGAGTTAGATAAGCTGATAATTGGATGAGTGTACAGAAGCCAAAAGCCAAATAGTTAAGTGATACAATTACGTAGCAAGAACTTATATATATATATATATATTTGTTGCAGGTGGCCTATGTGACTATTCATTAAAACAGAATAGTATTTCTTGTAAGCAATGAAGCATAAGCCATCAGAAACCACAATGTAAAAAACAGTATTCATGCACCACCTTAAGAATTAAGCCGCAATTAATGAAGATAATCTTAGAATAAGCTGATATCTAAAGACTCGACAATAGAGAAACGACATATTGACCTTACCCTTTATACAAACCCAGTATACCCTCGTCTCTTGCCACCTGAACTGCACCTCTGATTGGTCCTTTGTAATACCTCTCCTTGAATATGTTCATCTTACCAGATAGCTCATTGTCCAGCTGCAGTCTGGTCTTCATTAGGTCCATTGGATGCATGGCTACGTCAAACAAGATATGATAGTTGGTAAGCCCAATCGCAAAATCTGTCTTGTTGACACCCAAAACTAATGGAGAGTTTGGAGTCTGATACCCTGGTGACAAAGCCACCTTTCAGAGTTTTACTTCTGGGCAGAGTCTGAGAATTTAGGACTAATTGTGGTTGGATGCCCTTCCTAGGACTACCAATGTAACTTCAGTGACTCGAATTTAGTTCATTGGTTACTTGAACCGCTAGTCTATTGATCATAAATACTCACCCAAACACTGAACCTGGGTTGCTGTCTTGTTTACAAATATAATTACTAAGTTAAATGATTTAGCTAAATATTTACAACACATTTACTATAATAAGATATGGAAAGGAAACTGCCAGTTCTCTTTATTCTCCACAAGGCAGTCAAACAACACCACCGAGCCGTTAAGTGCCAACTAAATATATATTTACTGAATAAATATAAGTATGCACGCATGAAAGGAATCTACCAAGAACATACATGCAGAGAGCGTGTGCGCAGTACGACTTTGCTTCAACAAACGATTCCTCCTCCTTTTATATTTATATTTACAGTCTAGGCTATGCTTCTATTTTTGTTCTATACATGATTTCTTTTTGGTTCCTCGGCTTTCCTCTCGATAGTCCAAGTTTTTACCGTTGGCCAGGCCTTTCTCGGTATCTCAAAGGTTCAGTCCTACGACCGTGGTGGCCGAGAGGTCTATCGCTACGGCCCTGATCACAGCACTCTGCTGTTACAGATATACTACTTATACTAAATTTAAGCATAATTATTCTGCTCATTGTTAATAACCAATCAAATATCAGCGTTTATTACATGAATCTATCACTGGTTTACGCCTTAAATTCCAAGTCATTCAAAACTGTGATTATCGAGAATGGAATGTGTGGTCTGTCTGTAAACAACCAGAAAAGAAACATTAAAGATTTTAATGATCCTTTTAATATCCATTTTTGCTACAAATATGATAATAGGTAAGGATTTAATATCACCTCGATAGAATTTATATAACGTATTAAATTATATATATAATTTAGTATAATGATATTAATGATCTAATATCAGTACGCATTTTCCAATAATAAATAGTCTTGAAATTAGAGCTTATATCTATTGCAGACAATAATTACACTAACAAGCAAAACCTTGCTGTCAATAAAAATGCTGTCATATCAAAAGAAATTTTAATTAAATTAAAAGTAATTAGAGGGTAATAGTTTGAGTTCTGAATATAGACACTGAAGTAAAGCGAGAGAGAGAGAGCAACTCTTACTATTGCTGTGACAGAATAGAACTATAGAAGATGGTCAACTAGATTGATGAAGAACTAAAAGATTGATGAAAGATGTTATTATTATACATTATTATTATATTATCATATTCTTTCAACAATTAAGACTAAACATGGTACTTATAGCTGAGACTCGAAATGAATGAACAAACTCGCAAAGGGGAGACGAATGCTAACGAAGCTAAAAGCACCTAAGATAGAAGTTGCTACTTTAGGGGCAGAAAACAGAAACAAGAATAATTTTATTTTACATAATTGATGGATTAACAGACCAATGCAGTCACTTCCTGATCAAAGCACAAATGCTCAAACTTATTATGAAAATTGTTATTTTTTGTTCATAAACCAGTAAGACTAGTAAGCCAGTATTGTCAGGTTCAGTAAGACTGGTGGCTCCAGTAATCTATTGAGTCATGTGATCAGTAGATGCGGTGAAACTGCTAAGCATGCTTGCAATAAACACAAGTCAGGATGCTGGTTAGAGCCAGTTTATGAAAGTGTGTTTTTTTACATTTGCACCTGCGTGTCGTTCTTGCCGCATACTTACGTAAGCTAGAAATGAGTGAAAGGATAGAGGCTGGCTATGATAGTATTAATAAAATGATACAAAAAAACAATACAAGAACAAAAAAGTGCAAATAAGTTACTTCAGTTTTAAGTTCTCGTAGTCTAAATTAGACAAACTTTGTATTATTATTGTGAGTTTTATATATATGCCCCATTGTCTTCTACGTCCCCAAGGCTATATTTTAATTTGCCGTTCCTTAGCAACAATAAACAACTTTTATAATGATTATTACTTTATTTTATCTACCTTCTTACGTAAAGTTTAGCTCCTCATATAGTTTTATATAATAAATTTGTTTAGTTTCTAGATGTAAGCACCGTAAGCATTTATCGTTAGGTTTTTGGGCTATGGAATTAATCCACACAACTTGTTTCTATACACTCAAATGTACGATGATTTCAATATGCAAAGCAAAAATTAAAATAGATTAATTTCATGTTAAAGATTTGAGTGGACATGAAAACAACAGAACTTGGAGCAGAGTGTTAACTAAAACAAGTGTCTCTGATGTCTAAGTTATACATACATGGCCTTAGTTTGCGTCAACAAGCTTTTTTGGTAGAAATCATAGGCTCAATATTTGACTCGCATCAGTCAGCTCAGGGTTGACAATATATTTTCTCAAATATAAAACTACACTGTCAGAATCAAACAGCCAATCATTTTTTGTAAATTTTTTTTGAAAAAAGATAGTTTTTGTAAAAAGATATTTGAAAAAAAAACATGGTATTTGAGAAATCAACATAAAGCGAGCTTTGGGCACTGGCTGCCTTGTCAGTGTTTCCTGGAAGTGTGACATACAGTCTTTTGGCAAGTAGAAAAGGTTTCACTGACCAGTTAGCTCACATGAAGTATATAATCAGTAAATATACTCGTTTCTTGTAAAAATCAAATCATTCTCATTCAGGTTAATTTGTTTGGTGCTGCTATTTGACTATTGACAAAATATTATCTTGCTAACAGCTTACAATGCAAACAGAAATTCTAATGTTCATTCATTTTTTATTTTAAACAAGTTAAAATTTTGTTGGTAATTAAACTTCATTTGGTAAATGTGCTCTGCAGCATATTTAACAATATTAGTTGAAACTTTTAAATGTGAATTTATAGGTCTGTTAATAATTGTTAGGCAAACTTAACTTGGAGATGTAAAAAAGTATCAAACAACTCAATTTTATAACCAACTGCTACCCTGGAAGTCTAGTGTGCCATGAGAGATCATCAGGCACGCCAATAACGCGAGTGAAAAGCTACCAGCGTAGTGTATGTACAATAATTGTAGTGGTAGAGTGTCAGGTCGCTAAGCTGAATGTAGAGGGTTCAAATCTCATATGAAGCAATATTTTTTCAAAATTTCAACCTTGGCTTCAGACAGATGCATAGAAACAGCTCCTATTATAGTAAAGAATTACAACTAATTTGTAAACTAAAAATCAACACAGATAGGATTTGCCTTCTCAATGACCCATGAAGCCTGCATGTAGTAAGAGTTCCCTCATTTGACTCTCAATAAAGTGAATGCTGAGACATTTTATAATTCTATAGCTATAAAAATAACCCAATGATTCTACAGAGCTATAAAACACATTGAAGCTTACGATAATCATCAGAACTTTGGACAAATCTGCAGTCTTTTATAACAAACACGTGATTTAGATGAGATAATCGCATCAACCACAACCGGGCTTTAAGCAAGTCTGTCCCAATGACTTGTAGGCATTAGTGAATTATGGTAAACATTATATCCATAAATGGAATCAATTATAAATAAAACAAATAAATCAATACTATAATGTAAAATATATAGAGTACGGAGCTGTTAGCCAATCACCATAAATTTGCTTTAAACATATATAAATCTGCTCCTATCAGTTGGTGTCTTAAAAAAAAAAAAAAAAAAAAAATATATATATATATATACATGTACTATAATATACATCATAGTATATATAACATAATAAATATAATATATACTATGTATATTATAGTATATATTTTACTTCAAAAATATTTAACTATATACAAAAACAAAAAATTAGAACCAAAAGTATTTTAAACAAAGGCACATGACACTGCGAGACAGATTTGTAGTGAAGAAAGACTTTCCAGATAAGTTTTAGACCAAATATACGTAATTAAACATTCCCAAAGCTATTTAAACAGTTTAAATACAGCTGATTAGCTAAAATAAATATAAGAAATAAAAGGTTTGCTGGCAGATTTATATCAAAAACTCTTTGCACGAATGTAATTCATGTTGCAACTATCTAATAATAGTCTCAGAAATTCTCCCATTCACCAAAAGGCCAGGAATACATTGGAAATAGTAAATATATTACCTAACGTCTACAATTCACCAGCTACTGTCATTTTTATAATTAGCTTAGTTATATTTGTTTCACCAGACTGCAGGTGGTTAAAGTAGGCTGTGATCATAGATATGCTAATCACCTGCAACCTCCAATCAGTCTATCAACTTATATCAGCTCTAGTGCTAACACAATTCTGATTTTAAGCTAAAGAAGCTCCATTCATCCAGCACCAACACTTGACTAGCTGCAAATGATAAGGTGCATTACAACGAGAAACTGTTTTTGATCAATAATGTTTTGCGAAATGATTTCTATGAACTAGATTTCTGTTCTAAACATTTTGGTAATTTCAGGACGTAAACTGTGCTGATTGGCTGATTATAAACCTGTAAGGCTGCTGCAGGCATTTTAAACTTTATGGCAGCAGTAACAAAAATGTCTTTCATACCACCATAAACCAGTTTTGTTGACCGAGAGTATGATATAATCTGTCTACAGTGTTGGTCTGAGGAAGGAACAAACAGTAATGAGGTAATACAGTGTACATTTCCTTTAGGAAAACGTATCAAGCTTTACTTATTACTAACTGACTAATCAGCCTCTACTTGTAATATAAAGTTCGAAGCAATTAAACTCATCGCTCCGGATACATAAAAAGATCTGTAATGGATTGACTGACTCTGAGAGAGAACAACTGAGGATATGGAGCTTCCTGCCATGCAACAGTTTCTAAACAAAAGACCAGATGGTTACAACTAAAGGTTTTTGACAAACATTGAGAAGGGTTGATGTCGTGAGCAGGAAATTTCACATGTTTTGAGTGACAAGCAATCCATCACATACCTCCAGCTGCGCATTATAAACAGACAGATCAATCTGCTTGGTGCAAGCAATCACATGTCAAAACAAGCATCACTTACTTGCTGATCCAACGCAGTTTGAAATACCTCCAAGAGCAAATCTGAGAAATGCTTCTTTTTTACCAGACTCTATACTGCCTTCTGATGGCATGTTACAAACCTTTGCACTGCTTATAACAAGTTGATAAAATCAAAACGTTTGCAGGTAACCGAAACTCATATGCAAGAGGGCAGTAGATGACAAGAAATCCTCTGAGTTAGTACTTATCTAGCTACGAATATCAGTGAAAGATAAGATATTGAGACTTCACATTCGCGTCCTCTTGAGATATCCCTCGCCGTCTCCCAAATCATTATGCATGCGCTTCACACTTTCTCGACCGCCATTCTTCCTCCAAATTTACATTGTTTTCTATGAGGCCAAAAAACCTGCCATCATGACAATGGTTTAATATCATTATGAACAAAACATAATTCTTAATTACAAAATATTTTTATGTTTAATCTTTTTATGGATTCATAGCTTGAGGTATGTAGTAGAAGAGAGAAACTGCAGAAAAAAGACAACAAAACATGAATATAGGGGGTATGTCAGATAGTAAAGGATGAGTATAGAGGGTATGTCAGATAGTAAAGGATGAGTATAGAGGGTATGTCAGATAGGAAAAGATGAATATAGAGGGTATGTCAGATAGTAAAGGATGAATATAGAGGGTATGTCAGATAGTAAAGGATGAATATAGAGGGTATGTCAGATAGTAAAGGATGAATATAAAGGGTATGTCAGATAGTAAAGGATGAATATAGAGGGTATGTCAGATAGTAAAGGATGAAGTAACAGCTGAATGTCTGAAAAGTTCATCAAGCAAAGTCTAATTATTTGTTGTCAAGTTTGTTTAAAACTTTTGATTAGCCTTGAGCGAGCCTGTCGTATCTGAAATACATCATTTATTAAATATAAATAGAACTAAGGAGATAAGATTGAGAAGTTTTAGTAAAAATTAAAAACAAGTAATTAAACTGATACGTGACTTTCTTTCGATATTTTATAATTTTTCTGCTTTCCGAGTTTTGCTATATATAATAATATTAGGGCTAATTAAACTGATGTTATAAGATTTTTATGAAAAGAATTTTCTAGTTTTTTTTCAATGGTTTTGATTTCTTTCATTGAAAATTTAATTTTTGCTTTTGCAAAACTCTGCCAAAGGTGTATTTGGTGATTTAAACATTATTCCATTTTATAGATCTATGACACAAATTTAAGTAACTTTCCATTCAACATCTTTTATCTTTGTTCTCTTATAGCGAAGGATTTCTGCATGCATATGAGCTGGTGAGAGCTCATATTCATGAATCATACTACAGTGCAACCCTGGGTTACTATGCCCCTTGATTCATACTACAGTGCGACCCCGGGTTACTACGTCTCTTGAATCATGCTACGGAGCAACCCTGGGTTACTACGCCTCTTGAATCATACAACAGCGCAACCTTGGGTTACTACGCCCCTTGAATCATACTACAGCGCAACCTTGGGTTACTACGCCCCTTGAATCATACGACAGTGCAACCCCGAGTTACTATGCCCAACAAGTTTTTTCCTTATTATGTATAACACGATGTTTTTTCGTCCCCTTATTATGGCATTTTTTTCGCCATATGATATCAACCAAAATGCTTCTCAAAATTGAAATTTGGCAGTCGGTGTGCTGCATACTCAGAATAACGAAGATGCCGATGTGCTATTTGCTAAAATCCCTCCCACAACTTCTAAAAGAGATACGATGCTCTCTCTATCTGCCTTTTCCTTCTCTCCTTTTCTCCCTCTCTCCTTTTCTCCCTCTCTCCTTTTCTCCCTCTCTCCTTTTCTCCCTCTCTCCTTTTCTCCCTCTCTCCCTCTCTCCCTCTCTCCCTCTCTCCCTCTCTCTCTCTCTCCCTCTCTCCCTCTCTCCCTCTCTCACTCTCTCCCTCTCTCCCTCTCTCCCTCTTTCACTCTCTCCCTCTCTCCCTCTCTCCCTCTCTCCCTCTCTCCCTCTCTCACTCTCTCACTCTCTCCCTCTCTCCCTCTCTCACTCTCTCCCTCTCTCCCTCTCTCCCTCTCTCCCTCTCTCCCTCTCCCCCTCTCCCCCTCTCTCCCTCTCTCCCTCTCTCCCTCTCTCCCTCTCTCCCTCTCTCCCTCTTTCCCCCTCTCCCCCTCTCCCCCTCTTCCCCTCTCCCCCTCTCTCCCTCTCTCCCTCTCTCCCTCTCTCCCTCTCTCCCTCTTTCCCCCTCTCCCCCTCTCCCCCTCTCCCCCTCTCCCCCTCTCCCCCTCTCTCCCTCTCTCCCTCTCTTCCTCTCTCCCTCTCTCCCTCTCTCCCTCTTTCCCTCTCTCCCTCTTTCCCCCTCTCTCCCTCTCTCCCTCTCTCCCTCTCTCCCTCTCTCCCTCTTTCCCCCTCTCTCACTCTCTCCCTCTCTCCCTCTCTCCCTCTCTCCCTCTCTCCCTCTCTCCCTCTCTCCCTCTCTCAGCTCAGTTTTCTTCGTGTTTCGTAAATGCTTGATATTAAAAATGCTTGAGTGAAATAAAAATTAGTCATAAGTGAAAGTGACAATTTATTGTGTATTTTAGCGTTTAATCATTTGGGTGCCATTTTCCCATTTTGACACAAACGCATAAATGACCAGAGTGCCAATTTCGCCTTTCTGCGAATCTGCAGTGGCTCAAAATTGATGGAACTTGACAATTGGTGAATGGACATAATATGATTACAAAGTATTTGCAAACCTGATATATTCACAGGAGAAATATATTTAGCTTGCCTATGAAGCAGTTTTAAACAGTTAGGATGAGTACTGAATTAATAGTGGTAAAAGAAATGTATGACGGCAAAATAGCATCAATTTGATTGCGATGTTGCAAACACTTTTAAAATTTTTCGACACTTTCAGAACTTCGTCACAGCTTTTTTATTCTGATTTTCAATACAGTATAAAGCTCTATACATTTATGAAATGTTTAGACAAACGCTATTTTGTTTGGTAGTTGTTTTTCTCATCAATAGGAAAAATAATGTTTTTTTAAAAGTCAATAACCCGAAACCATTCACTTCTATAAAAAACATACGTTTTTGTAAGTTGTTTTATGTTTGACGTTGTTACAATGTCTTTTAGTTTAAATTCAAAACATTTCTTTGTTTGAAGGCTCATTGTCTTAAATTTTAAGAAATTTCTGCTTCTAATAATCATATTTTGAATGATACAAATTCCTTTTTTAGACGATGTTACATTTTTTAAAAGTTTTATTTCCAGTTTGCTATATATTCATATTACATTGTGCAACTCTGCATTAATTTATTCGATTTAATTTAATTTATGTCCAAACTGTTTTCAAATTATCTTAAACACTTCTAGCAGGAAAATTAAATGGTTAGCATTTATGAAATATGAACTTGAGCTCAAACATTTGTATTATTCTAATAAAACAGGCTTTATTGTATTCGACATCATGTGGTTTGCTATAAGGTCACCCGAGACAAGTACTATTGGTCATATTTTGTTGTTGAAAGGGTTTTATTAATGTATTGTTTGTTTTGGGCTAAATAGACCAAGTAATAACAGTGTAAGAACCAATATTACATGCCAAGTTTTGAGTGAAAAAAATATGAAGCTGAAACACTTGGCACAATGAATAGAGCGCAGTTAAAGGGTTAATATATAATATAATATTTACTATAAACTTAAACTCATTATACGTATATAATTATATAACTACATATATAACTTTAATTCATTAGCCGTGTGTCCTGAGATTGGTAGCGACATTAAAGGAAGAAGTAGGAATCATAAACATAATCATAAGCAGCTCATAAATACTAAATACACCAAAGTTACTCTATTTAACTATACGTAATTACTCAGGTTAATATACTATTTTGTTACTAATTTTTAATATGTACAACACACATATAAAAATTTAATGTTTTTTTCTCAGGGTGTTTGCTTTAGATAATTACCATGGGTTTCTGTACTCCTCTATACGACATTTTCGTTTTACAATACTAACACTTGAACGAATTGGTGTCGTACAGTGGGGTCCACTCTATCTCATCTGTTTTATTGTTTGCGCGTTAGGAGCAGAGAGTTGGGCACGAGCTGAGGCTACTGATGTACTGTGCTAAAACTGCAGAGGCACTGAAAAAGTGTTTGAAAAAATTAAACAAACATCACCCTGTTGACGTGTAGTTGCGCTCTCTGCTTTTCACTGTACATGTATATGGTAATTGATGCACTTTTGGAAGGAATCAGAGGAATCTGTGTCGCAGATGACTGGGTTTGTACCTTAGCCCTAAAATATGCCAGCTAGTTGAGGACAGGTAATTTCTATGTAATACAAGGCTTAAGATGACAGCTAAAAAATCAGGATATGACAAAGCTAAGATGAGAAATCGTAAAGCTGCTGAGGTTAGCCATAGAAGGAGTTGTCTGCTCAACATGATGATGCTAGTAACTAGATTTGCCACAATTTTTATGCATTTCTGTAATAATGGGAGCTGATGCGTATCATATTTTGATTTGAGTTTGTTTTGCTTTTTTTTTAAGCCTTTTAAACTTATGCATTTTAAATATTTTAATGTCAGTAATGTATTATTCATTGAGGTTCCATAACCATCGTCTGCTATGGTTTGTTCAGCCGAATCATAACTTGCTACTATTTTTAATGATCTCATATGAGGAATCCCTTTGGATTAAAATTATCTAAAGTGAACATTTTTCCTTTATAAGGATTTTATGTATAGAGAATGCATGATGTCTTTCCTAGTTACACCCTGCAAATATGAGCAAAAACAGAATAACTAATTTGTGTTAACTACTTTAAAAGTACCTTGACAAAACAATGAATTTTACAAAGATACTGTCAAACATCAACTTGTGTTTTGCTCAACAAACCAATTGTATGTAACATTACGTTAAATTAAAAAAAAATTTGCTTCACCAACAAAAATATTTTTCAACTCACAAAAGGCAAAGTTTCTCAAAACAACGCAGTTCTATAAATCAGTGTGTACCGTATGTTAGCAGTTCTCCTTCACATAGCTTAGTTCTACCATGTTCAAATATTATGTTCAAACATGTTCAAATATGTTAACAAATAATGTTCAAACAGCGTTTCACTTGTTTTATAGCTTTAAAACTGTTGAAACCAACAGGACTAGTACGAGCGATATCATTTAAAAATAATGAGAAAAGGATGCGGATTTTAAAGAATTCAAGCAAGAAATCATATAAAACATGATCAAACATCTTCAGGTAAATTCCTTAAAAGATCTAGAAATCTGTGTAGAAGTTATCATAAGGAAGTGAAAGTAAGGTATAGTGAAAGGAAGCCTGGAGCTACTGAAAGAAAAAAGGCCAGACATGATAAGAGGAAGAGTATGAACAAGTCACGTTAATTTAAAATTCTTCTAGCCTAAAGTAGCTTCATACATGCACCTACTCCCCTCATGTCTCCTGTATCACTCAAGCTAAACGGTATAAATCTCTCTTTTATTAGTTTCTACCATATTAATCCAAGTTCTTTTGTATACCGTAAATTCTCTAATTGAACGCCACCTCTATTTGAACGCCGCCTCTATTTGACTGCCACTACGGGGGCAGGGTTGAAAAATAGAGCGCCACCATCTATTTGAATGCCACCTCCATTTGACCGCCACCTTGACTATCTTTGATCTTTATAAACCCATAATGTCAAGTGATCAGTAGACAAATGTTCACAAAATCATATTAATAATGAATCGTTTACATTAATAACAATCAATTCTCTCGTTGTCCAACTCTAAAGCTTTTCAACTTTTTTTGAAAGCAACACATTAGAAATAATCAATAACCTCTCTAGGCTAATAGTAGTTCCTTGTTTAACGCGGTCTTGATACTTCGAAGTACGTGTACCTACAGTATATAAAACGGTTTAAACTTACGTTGGTAGATGAACTTTGAAAACAGCATCATAGTGAAAATTAATATATGTCTCAGGCTAATAGTAGTTCCTTGTTTAACGCAGTCTTTTTACATTGAATTAGCCTACATACATGTATATAACAAAATGGTTTAAATTTATGATGGTAGATGAACTTTCAAAGCAATGCCATAGAAATAATTACTGTCTCAGGCTAATAGTGGTTCCTTGTTTAACGTGGTCAAACAACATGCACATAAAAACGGTTTGCAAGTTTCGGGCCAGAGAATATGTTTAGCAATCAAACTTTTACGTGTTGCATTTGGGCTAATTGCAGCGCGTAAAAGCTTTGGATTGATGCTAGTAACTCTACACTTCTACTGCACATAAAAAGCTAGTTTTGGCAGTAAACTGTAGCAAACATATCAAAGAGTGCAATAAGATTTTATGCGACACTGTTAAATATAAGTATGAAATAAAAATATGTCTTCAAATTGAGAAGAAAATAAAAATTGCAAATACCAACAAATTGCAAACAAGGACACAGGCTATAATAACAATGCAGATTAATTGCAAGCGTTAGATATCAACTGGTAGAAATATTTCTCGGTATCTCAAAGCATATTTATTGAGATATATTTGACAAGTTAGAGGTACATGTAAGTTAGCAGATTTATTGTACAATGATCTCTCGCTATATCGCACTTCACCTATCGCGGCCTCGCTGCTTTGCGGAATTTTTTACAGCGCTTTATTTTTTACAGTGAATCCTGATTGGCTCAGGGGCGTTACTGTTGTCTAGAAGTGAAAAAGGTTTATATTGGTTTTTCATTACATCATGCCAACAGTTTTTGTTTCTGTACATTCTGCTAAATTTACATTCACAATTTTTCTGTCGTTCTCAATGTTCTTCTCTCGGAGAAAGACCCCTGCGCAGCCTTCAGTAGAAAAAGACGCTACAGCGCAGCGGAGTCAAGACGAAGAGGTGCAGCTGGAGGGACTGTGAAATATGTGAGTGACAATATTTTCTACGTTGTATTCATTACTATATAAAATACAACACCGTTCTTTAAACCATTATAGTTATTTGTAAGAAAATGTTAATATTTCTATTTCTTTAACACATGTTGGGCCTGAAAAGAGGTTTTATTTTTTGGTTCATTTTGCAGTTCAGTATTGCATTGTAAAATCACAGTAAAAAATAAAGCTGACTACTTTGCGGATTTCACCTATTGCGGGTTATTTTTAGAACGTATACCACGCGATAAACAAGGGTTCACCGTATTCAAAAGGTTTAATATGGCTCCACCGGAAAAAGATAGCAAAATACAGGCGGCATTCGCTTCGCCCTTAAAATGGCTAAATTTATCTTTCCCAAATTCTGACAAGCCATTTAAAAAAAAACACCGCCAACCTCTATTTGAACGTCCCCTCCAATCGACCGCCACTATAGAAGGAGGATTGAAAAATAGAGTGCCATGACGTTCAATTAGAGGTTTTACAGTAATTTAGTTTTCACTTAGTTATTCATATAGTCTTTTTAATGAAATTTAATGCCATAGATAATCTCATGCATAATTTTCAATAAGTATTTGATCTGAGGAACAGATTAAACAAAATACGGTGAATGGGTATAAGAATATTTGTTCTAACATACACCTATTTTGATATTCAAAAACTAATTTGGAAATTACAACTTTGTAAACTGCAGGTCATACGGGAAGGTTATGTTAAGTGTAAGTAATAATCACCAACCTGGTTGCAGTATTTGACACATCGCGTCCAGGTCAACGTGGCAGCTTGCCAAGATGCTTCATCCTTTCTCCAGTGGCCTGAATAATATCACCCACTGCATGCAGACTTGAACAGGAGAATTTAGACTAAATGCTTTACCAATCACTTTAAACACTGGCCAGATATAATTAGCATTCGGTTGTTTTTAAAAAGGTGGTTTAGTTGTTTACGGAATGTCAGTGACAAAAACCTTATTATTTCATAAACAAAGGACCGTTACTAGAACATTCCGGAAAGAACAAGACATGCTGTGACACCGCTTCAACTAGTTTGGTAATATTGGTAGCACAAAGTGTCCTTTTCACCACAGCAATGAACTTGAGTAACCACAGACTGCCCATGAAATTACAAGGTAAACATGGATTTCAAACAAAGCGCTGTGTTTCTGACCAAGTCAGAATAAAACATGCTTTTCAAAATTTGGTTTTTATTTTAGTTAATTCTAAAAGGTCTCAGTTAAAAATGACGCGTAGCATCTAGAAAACAAAAAAACTACTCATTAGCTTTTTACATGCCGTGAACCCCTCTATACGACATTAATTCGTTTCGGCGTTGGCATCGAAAGACGAAAATGTTGCATAGAGAGGTATAGAAACCCATAGTAATTATCTAACGCAAACACCCATTGGTAAAAACATCACAAATTTATATACCTACTTTACATATTAAAAACTAGTAACTAAATAGCATATTAACCTGAGTAATTATAATTAAATAGAGTGACTTTAGTGTATTTAGTGGTTATGATATGCTTATGATTATGGTTATGATTCCTACTTCTTCCTTTAGCATCGTTATCAATCTTAGGACCCATGGTATGGCTAATGAATTAAAGTTATATATGTTTTTGTAATTGTATAGCTATATAAGCATAATTAACTAAAGTTTATACTAAATGTTACAATAAATGCTAAAATACAAAATAATAATTTACTTTCACTGGCTATTAATTTTTGTTTCACTCATGCAATATCAAGCATTTACAAAACATAAAGCTGAAATGAGAGAGTGTGAGCATCTCTTTCAGGCGTTGTGGGAGATATTTCGGTGAGTAGCATATCGTATGGCATCTTCATCATTCTGACATATGCAGCACAATGACCACCTAATCTGAATTTAAAGACATTTTTATTGATATCAAATGGCAAAAAAATGCTGCAGAGAGGGGATGAAAGAACATTGTGTTCCATATCGTCAGGCAATAAAACCGTAAAGTAGAGACGTTAAAACTTGAGGATGCACTGTTATACTCACATAGAGTTGCACTCGCATAGAGTTCTACTCACATAGAGTTGCACTCGCATGGAGTTATACTCACATAGAGTAGCACATCACTTGCATAGTGTTATACTCACATAGAGTTGCACTCGCATAGAGTTCTACTTACATAGAGTTGCACTTCACTTGCATAGAGTTATGTTCACATAAAGTTGCACTCGCATGGAGTTATACTCACATAGAGTAGCACTTCACTTGCATAGTGTTATACTCACATAGAGTTGCCCTCACATAGAGTGATACTCACAGAGAGTTATACTTACATAGAGTTACTTTCACATAGAGTTATACTCACACAGAGTTATACCCACATAGAGATATACTCACATAGAGTTCTACTTACATAGAGTTGCACTTCACTTGCATAGAGTTATGTTCACATAAAGTTGCACTCGCAATGGAGTTATACTCACATAGAGTAGCACTTCACTTGCATAGTGTTATACTCACATAGAGTTGCCCTCACATAGAGTGATACTCACAGAGAGTTATATTTACATAGAGTTACTTTCACATAGAGTTATACTCACACAGAGTTATACCCACATAGAGATATACTCACATAGAGTTCTACTTACATAGAGTTGCACTTCACTTGCATAGAGTTATGTTCACATAAAGTTGCACTCGCATGGAGTTATACTCACATAGAGTAGCACTTCACTTGCATAGTGTTATACTCACATAGAGTTGCCCTCACATAGAGTGATACTCACAGAGAGTTATACTTACATAGAGTTACTTTCACATAGAGTTATACTCACACAGAGTTATACCCACATAGAGATATACTCACATAGAGTTCTACTTACATAGAGTTGCACTTCACTTGCATAGAGTTATGTTCACATAAAGTTGCACTCGCAATGGAGTTATACTCACATAGAGTAGCACTTCACTTGCATAGTGTTATACTCACATAGAGTTGCCCTCACATAGAGTGATACTCACAGAGAGTTATACTTACATAGAGCTACTTTCACATAGAGTTATACTCACACAGAGTTAAACTCACATAGAGTTATACTCACATAGAGTTATACTCACATAGAATTATACTCACATAGAGTTATACTCACATAGAGTTATACTCACATAGAGTTATACTCACATAGAGTTATACTCACATAGAGTTATACTCACATAGAGTTATACTCACATAGAGTTGCACTTGCATAGAATAAACCCACATAGATTTGCACTCACATAAATTTCACTTATGTAGATATGTAATCACATAAACTCAGAGAGTTTTAAAGTTATGCCAAAACATGCTTGCCCTCAAGGGACCAATGTTGGCTAATAACGCATGTATTTGTTACACAAAAAGATAGTGACCAAACAAAGCCGAACCAAGACACGAATTAATGCAACCAATATTGCAGTGCAGGGGTCAGCAACCCGCGGCTCCAAAGCAGCATGCGGCTCTTTCATCCCTTGACTGCGGCTCCCTCTGAGTTTGGATTCATTTCCTTTTTTTTCTTTTTTTACCATATGCCAAGTAAGTCACAAAAATGTAGAAGTTTTATCACTAGATTTTGTAATATAATTTAAAAATTTGTAATTATGGTGATAAATCAAACATTGTCACTTGTTGTGCGTCATTATTTATGCGCAACTTAAACCGCCAAAGTTACACCAGCCAGCATGACACTTCTTGATTTTTTCACACCAGGTAGGTAAACTATATGTGTGTGTGCAACATATGTGTGTGAGCCAGTCTTCTCCAACATGAACTTTATTAAAAACAAGCAATGCATGCGCTTCACAGATGACAGCTTGGGATCCTGTGTAAAGGTGAAGGTGATGTCATACAGCCCCGAAGTACAGACACTGTAAGATGTAGTTCAGAAGCAGAAATCACATTAACCAATTATAATTGGCTATTTTGCGTATATTCATACTTTGTCATTGTTTGAATAAATTGTTTTTCATTATTTCGGTTGACAGCTTACTCACCGTACTCGCCAAATGACAGCCGACAGAAGAAACATAGCACAATTACTGCACTTAAAATTTAAGTTCGGCATTTTGTTAAAAGAAGGACTGAATTAAACATGAAGTTGCAATTTTTCTTGAAAGGAACCTTAAAACATCCTAATATTTTCAAGTTACGTTCAAGTTATTATCAGCTATTTTATTGTTCTTTGCAAAAGTGTAATTTTCTTTTACCAGCAGTTAAATCATAATACATGCCATACCTTTTCGTTTTGTGATGTAAACATAGTATAAAAGCACTAAAAGCTAAGCATAAACGTTACTGGTACATGTACTAATTTTTAATAAATTTCAAATATCAAAAGGGTTTTGTGGTTCCCACTGCATTTTTTTCTGGAGAAATCGGGTTCAAAATGGCTCTTTGAACAGAAAAGGTTGCAGACCCCTGGTCTAGTGCAACATGTACACAGAATGATTCATGGAACAGTATATCAGGCAAGTACCTGTCACAGTATATCAGGCAAGTACCTGTCATAGCTCTTTGTCACTATAATATTGATGTCTCTCACCATTAAAGCAATTCATAGGTACATAAATTTACTTGAACGCATTCTATTTCCGCTACTTGACTCGCGTATTTAATTGACTGTTTGGTAGTTTTGACTCGAGATGGCTTGGCAAGTTGGCTTGAGAATTGCCTACCAAGACCTCTTAGAGAATAATTCAAAGCTTTGTTTATAGATGAAATGTTATGTTTTAAAATATCAAGCAAGGTTTGTTCGTTGTGGATTATAATAACAAATTATCATCATCACAAAAATGAAAATTTAACACAAAAAAAACAGTGAATATTTTAGCTTTGGCTTACAGAATATTAAAGCCGAGCTTACGTCGTATGTATCTGGGAGGCAAGTCTTACTGGATGCAATTTCTCAACAAGCAGTAGCCTATATTTTACTCATATAGTTATCTGAGTGTTACTAACTTCTATGATAATATCACTGTATAATACCTCTATATAATTGGCTAGCATTTTCTGTCAACAAAATTAGTTACTTTGATAAAATCAAACATATTTCCTTAGTTAATTTTTTGTGTTCTTTTTATTAATTATTATTTTATTAGTTCATTTTTTTATAAATAATTTCGTTTTTTACTTATTTATATAGTATATATAATAAATTATAATGCTACATATAATCGCTTGCATAGTTATCAACAACTATTTGAGTGTGAAATAAATTAACCAATATATAGTGCATTTAACAGTTTAACTATACATGATACTAGAATTCATGTAGCCTACTACTGAAGCCCTGAACTCAAGGTATCACAAATAAACTTTAACTATTTATATGTAGACATTTTTGTAGAAATTATTGTTTCAGATTTGCTACAATCAGTGCTATTGTTCCATCATTATACTAACGACGTTAGCTTTTTAGGTTCATTACAAGCATTGCTTTTATTCATCATTATAATGACTTTAGCTTTTAAAGCTGGTCACTAGTTGGTTTGCAAGGCCACCTTCAAGGATTATTTTAAAGTGTGCAAGTCTTTCAAACTTTTATGTACACACATCATAAGGAACATCTGATTATATAGTAAGTTTATTTTTCTCTACTTGTACTACATGTGTTTTGGAGCATGTTCATCATGTACTTTTGCACTTCTATTAATATCTTTTTACACATGTATTAAGATGGACATAACTGTTTTATTCCAGGATGCAATCTTTACTGGCCAACCGATCCACACGTAAAAGCTGGTCTATATTATATCTCACCTACTTTAACTGGGGCACATAACAGTCTTACTAGTGTTACTAGTTAGACTTAGTTCTTACTAGTGTTTGGAGAATATCTCCTAACTATTGTAAGCTTTAATAACATACCGCATGTTCAATTCAATGGATGCATTTGCCTGTTTTTTACTAACCACCTTGTATATTTTGTTAATATTTGTGCACATTCTTTTTGTGTTCATATGCATGGTTGTTATGGTTTGTTGTATACAGGGTACAATTAAATGAATTAAAGAAACCAACTGACAAAAACATTTATCTGTTTGTTGCTATGCATATATCCTACCCAGACATTAACCTAACTATGAATTTTGACAGCATTTTACTGGTAGCGGCATCAATTAATAAACTGCCATCTAGTTTTTGATTAGAGAGACATGAAGTTCCTTTGCCCTGTACATCTCTGTACTGCACGCAAAAAACACTTTTAAATTCCTTGAAATTGGAAGTTTTTTTATATACAAACTGCGATGTCAGCATAACTTATATATATGCTGGAGAAGCAATCCAGTCAAAACAAAGTAAAAGCAATTTACACAGAGTAAGACAACTCCGCTGCAATACTTCCTCTTCAGATGGTACTTTACAACATGCAAACCCAGACAACAAATGCTAGTAATATATCTAACAGAGTTGCTTGAGTGACAGCTACTGCTGTAAGTGAGAGAACACTGTATACGCTATAAAAGATGGAATGTTTAGTGATCATTGCCAATCAAGCTGGTAGGACGCAAGTTCTGACATGTTAACATCCTAAAAGGCATTTATCTCATGATATTACATGTATCTAGGTGTAATTAATTTGTGAACGTAAATGCTAATGGCTAAGTAAAATATAACACACCCCAAACAGTGAATCATTAGTGAAAAGGCTAGCGATAACTTTCTACTCCTTCAGTATCCCTGACATCAGAGAGCTATGGTAAGATGTTTTTTTTTATAGAGTAAAAGGAGCTACGGAAAAGCTCAGTTTTTGTAGAAAATAATTATATTCTCAAATAGTCTATTATTTAAAAAATAATTTTTGACAACACACAGAATCAAGATTTGAAGGTCGTTCTAAGAAATAATAGGAAAAAACTAAAGTTAAATATTTATAGATTGCTTGGTTTAGTTAAAACTCTATTTTTGTTTTGTTAAAATGACACTCAAACGACCTTCGCACACACTATTCTTGCTAGTTAATGTATTAGTAGGTCCGTACTGGAACAGTGCCTCATCTCACAACTTGTTAGTTATCAAATTTGTGAGGAAATGTTGAGGCAGAGTAAAAATCTTCAGTGATCGCCATTTTATAGAACCCTCTCAAATTGCTCTGAGGGTTTATGAACTTCAGATGAAATCTTTGTACATAACTGACCAGGGGTTTCAGTCATTACTAACGCTATAGTTTATGGTGCTGCTCAGTGTCTGAATTCACCACACGCAGGAGCGTTGACTCGTTAGTGGGCGGAGCCTAAACACGCAAAACCCGTAGGTGAGCCAGTAACCAATCAATTGATGCAATGATACTGTGAGTTGTTCAGCTACTATGCTGGGGGCCAAAAGAGCACATGTCATATCTCCTATCATCTGCGAATGTTTAATCATACGTGTTGAAACATTTAGGGAGTAGATTGAGAGCAGCCTTACTCAAGTGAATGATTAAGCTAAAAGTGTTTAATATCCAAATAGAGACTGTCGTGACAGCTTGTCTGTTAGACACACTGCCTGGACTGCTGCAATACTTTCCCTATTACGCAACTATCAGGTAAGGGTACTTCAGTATTAATTGTAATAGAATTGAATGAAATGATGCATTGCATTATGATAGATAGTCGACTATTATATAATACTCATCTGCTCAATAGATCATAAGTAGCGTATCTTCGAGTTTACTTACAGATATTAATACAGACTGCATTCATCTTTTATTAGTCTGAATTCTAAAAGTCCAAGATTAGCTAGATAGGTTTCTCTTGTAACGTTGAAGCTAAGGATATGCTTCATTATTTAAAAAAATAGAAGCAGATAGGTAAGTCGATAAATTTACCTTTAATTTTAATAACTTCAATGGCATCAAAATATGAGTGAGAATGCTGACAAACTATACAATTAACTGCTGCCACTCTAAATTGGTTAATGTATGTTCAGTAGTCATTTGGAAAAAGAGCTATTTGCTATCCATATGCGTGACAGAATGTTACTCGTGAAAAGAAGAGCATTACTACATCTATATAAGCAAACTCCTCTTTGTCCTTATGTCTGTCTGTTAGTCCTCATGAAGGTTGCGCATTTACACACTTTTAACTGATTTCATCCAAACTTCAAACATATGGTCTGCGCCTTCTGCCAGGTCATTCAATATTTGGTTTCAAAACTCCATCAGGTTCCTAATAACCTGAGTTCCTGGTAACCAGCCTCTTGAACAGCCTTCTTTGGGCTGACTGATTGAAGATAAAAGAAATCCTGGCTATCGCAGAGCTTACTCCTAATTTACCAATAAAATCCCTAAATATTTTACCAAGAAACTCTCACTAGAACTTGTTTAGACACCTTTCATCTTATGCTATTATATCCGACCCACAATCACTTAAAGACGCAAAGCTATTGTCACATCGGGCTAATTAAACCATAACAATAAATACTGATAACTAATGTGGTCAATTAGCCTTACCAACCTCTCATCAAATACTGATAAAACCCTTGTTTTCTCTGCGCACTGAGTTGTCATTTGACAGAGATGTGCTAACGGCAAGTTATTTTGGTTGTGTGTCATCCTCACTGCATGACAGGCTTATCTCACATTTTCAATAGGGTTGGACAAACATGAAATACTGTTATCTTTCAGGGTGGATTGCATTGACATAAACACAGACTCATAGACCAGTCTTATCAGCCATCTACTACCAGTGGGCATTTCTCTAACTAGTCCATTCCACTGTCTGATACTGAGAGCGACGCGTCCAGTTTGATTTTTGTTTTCATAATTTCGCGACAGATCAACAGAAACACTTGGATTCTATCATCAGCATGGATCTCTTTCTTTACACAGTTATTGCCTTACTAATTGTACAAATAACTACTGGAGATATCGTTGAAGGACCGAGAGATGCTGTTTATAGAAACAATGTAGATGCTAATGCAACCCTAACATGCAGAGTAGAGACATCAGATAATAGCAATAACGTTCTCATATATTGGAGCATTAATGGCTCAGTAGTCTACAACACTCTACTCCCTGCACCAACAGCATCACCAAAATACTACTATTCCAATAATGGAGGAGAGTTTTACATGACTATCTTCAATTTGAAGCGAGAGGACAATGCTGACTACGGCTGTCAATATGGTTACAATCCTAGAGTTTTCACTGCAAGGCTGATCGTTGCTGGTGAGTACGCCTACTGTGAGCTTAATTAATATAATATAATATAACATATCTAATCAATTGTATATTATGTCGAGAAAATTTAAAGCAGCTGATATTCTCCTGTCAGCTACATTGCTTGCACGTGACAACAAAAAATTGGAATTATACTAACTTAATTGACACACAATTTTTATCTATTTTATTGGGTTTCTTGACAGTTTATATTTTGCTTAGAACCCCGAAGGAACTGCTTGATGCTTAACTGAATGATCTGGATCTGCGTTTCTTTTTGACACTTTCCTTTGGATAAATGCTGCTGCAAACATCCCTATTGCAGGAAGACAAGAGTCCCGGTGTCTATATATAACCTAACAAAAGTTATATGACAATCTCTATCAAGATTATATTAGATAAAATCATTAATAACTCTAAATTTGAGTTCAATAGAACATAGAAGTCAGATACTCTCTTTCTGTGAATTGTTCAAAAATGCAGTTGTTGGTGATACAGCTGGATAATAAATAAAATACCAAATAAATATAAAAAGTTGATTTATAGATGTGTGAGATATAGTGTGATCACAGCTTAAAAAAGCACAATAGTTTTCTCTCGGTTTCACGATTTCATTTTATTAAAAAGTGACTGTCATGTGTTAAAATTAACTAAAGCATTCTAAAGATGATTATTGTTATAAGAAGACTAATTGGAGGGATTGGATCCTGTGCCAAGTGTTTCTTTATAGACAATCCAAATAGTTACCAGACTTCTAAGAGTTACCTAAAAATAAAGGAGAGCTCTATATTGGTTGTTATACAGTCATTTAATACTGACTATCACTATGTTGCCATGACGCAGTTAATACGCAAGTTTACATCAAAACCCAAGATGGAAACGGCATAAAACTGCAAGCCAAGCAAGTTTTGTTATTCGCAAACTTTTATCAAATGTTTCAAGCTTGCGAAAGATGAAAACGACACTTGCGAATGATGTACAAGGAAATTCCTCGCAAGCTTCTCCATTTTCAAACATTTCCCCACTTCAGTCTTTCCTATGTTGATTTGTCACGTGCTGCTTGTGTTCCGCTGTGACCTCGGGCATAGAATTCCTTATTTTTTTAATTAAGCATTAGCCCTAATCAGCAGCATGCGATTAAATCTATTGAAAAATTTATCGAATGGTAACTTCCAATTTTCCAAATCAGCATCATCAGCGCAATGAAAACAAAGTTAACACATCCTTGTCTGGCGTAAACGGGAAGGTGCTGCATCAAAAACCAGGTTTCACTAGTCTGTTTGAGAGTCCTCCATCCTTACCATCAGAGGGTCAGACAATTTATATTGTACGATCACTGGTTAAGATATTTAATAGGCGCAACCGAAATTCTTGACACTTTTACATCCCTTGAATTTCTACATAAAGTTGTGGTATGTGATGTGATCATCATCTGTAACTGAGCCAAATGGTCTAAACACATGAGTAATGTTGTTTACATAGGCTTGGCATAATGTAATCTTTGAAATAGTCCAAAAGAGCGCAACATGCATGACGCCGATGATTCAGTCTACTGAATTGTTATTGGACGAGCGAATAATGAGGCAGCACTGGGGAACAGTCTGAAACCTGCAATAATTAACTATTAGCTGTCGCTTGCTTGGCGTGTGTTCAGAAACACATTAAACCATTTGTTTGCCTTAATTACTGTTTATAATTTTTATTATATAGATTTGTACCTTTTAAGTGAGGCGTCTAAAACAACAGTGAAGATAATGAGAGTAATTGATCTTTTCTTACTAGAAAGCAGGTCATTTTTCCTAAAAATTTCCTACCTACGCAGCGTAAATCGTTTTTAATTATAGAATATGCCTGCCTACTACACTAAGAAAAGCAAACATCTTTTTAATCACAGTAACTATATGAGGTAGCAGGTCACAAATCACAAGCCATATTACTGAAATTTTAGTGAAATGCCCTCAACATATTTGTCTAATCGCCCTTGCATTCTAACAATAAGATGGACATAGTTTGATTACACACCAAAGGTTTGCGAAAAGACTGAACTAAGCCAATACAATATGAAAGCTAAGTGAAAGCACATTACATAATGGAAGAAAGGGCAGGTTACTAATTCATAGCAAACCAAGACATGCTATTCATTGAGTCATAATAAAAACCTTCATTAGATATCTTCAAATACGTATCCATTTATAAAATTATTGTTATTAGCTGATTATTCAGTGCAGCAGCGCTGCCTGTAGGAGTACGCTCCCAGACAGCCATTTGATCATCTATAACTCTCTAATCAATAAGGCATCGTGTGTCATCTCCAAAGAAAGGCTTGGGGAAGATTGAAACAACATCACGTAATGCAGCATGGGGTGGTCAGCATGATACTTCCTCGTGTACCAGCTGCTGACAAGATTTACTAGATATCGCTGCCAAATATCACTACGCTGTCGTGTTCTGTCTTTCTACCATTTCATTGCCATAGGTTTCATAAGCTATTTGTATATCATTGTTTAGTAAAGATATGAGAGGTCAAAATTTGATAACTAGCTCTGTACAGTCGCAGATCAGCGCTGCATGTCATGTAGTGCATAGCATTCTGCCTGTTTGTATATAGCCTAGTTTACTACGGAGATACGAATCTGATCAGTTGAAATGTTTACTCATGATGCAGTCAATGATTTTAATAATTTTCAAAGAAGTCTTTTAACTTATTGTAAAGAAACTGCAAAGACAATGATTTTTATAAAACAAATTAACTAGTTCCGTTTGATGATTTACGTACAATCAACTTTGAACAGGAAATTGAAAACAATAAATAAAAGCAAGCGAGTTCAGACCAACCAAGTGCAATACAGGCAAATACAATGTTGTCAATGACTAACTGTTGCTCGATGTTCACTCACTTCCAGTATTTTAATTAGATGCGTAGAAATATTCCTCAGCGGTTGATATGACCAAGTGATTTCCTATATCGTATGCTAATGATAATTGCTATTGCATATCAACCTTCCGCAGACTGTATAAGGTAAAAGCCCATCGATGTACTCACACCATCTGATTGACAAAGGGTGGAGACCACCTTCCCAGGCAGCCTGTAGGTACTTGATAATTTTCAGAGGCATACAAATTGGAAGATAATGACATGGGTTGACCATTTGACTAAACCATGGAGAGCAAAAGGGTGCCTGGTTATAGGCCAGGCGCTAAAATGCACATCAGTTTTATACAATCTTTTCATTAAGCAAATAAAATATTACTAAAGTGAGATTCACTTATAAAAAAGTGGTTTGTTAATAAATGCATTTTGAAGGAGTTATATCTCGATGTATCTGTGTGTAGTACATTTGACTAAAATTTACATAAACCAGGTACATCAGAGAATTGTTACCTTGTTTGCCTTTAGTTAACAAAATAAAGACAGCTGCACTAAGCTTCACCCGATATTTTAATTACGCTGAAACACGAGGACATGTCGGAGACCTTCTCAAGTACTTGATGTGAGGACGCTTCGTACTCCAACCACTTTACACTTTATCAGCTGCATACAGTGGACAGCGCGAGCCACGGGCAGGCTAATCCCAGGGCCAACAAGAACACAGTAGGCTTAAATCAAGCCTACTGTATTTGTCTAAAGTCACAAGCATTTCTGCATACAGGGTAGCGACTATACAGCGTTCTGACAGGAGTTTGAGTAAACATAGACATGCCAGCAGTCCATCATCCCTAGCAAACAATAACAAGAAAAGTCTCTTTCAAACTCTGCTGAAGCTATTACGAGTCAGCCAAATTTGTTCGCCGTTTGACAAAGGAGTGCTTGAAAGTAATTTGCCGTCTCACATTATCTATTACAGAATATCGCATAAAAATTAATTGCTGGTCATTAACTATCGGTGTTGCGTTGAAGCCTGTTAAACTATGTTGAAGTGGTTCCATACTCATTGTAATTTGTTACTTGTAATTTGACTTATTACGGCCGCCACATGACCATTTGTCTCGCAAACCTTTGCAACTTTCATAACCAAGTTACAAATGAAAATGTCTTTTGGTTGGCTTGTCGCTGTATTGTGATATGCCAAAGACATTATTTCCGTATATAGGAAGACTTGGCATTACTTTTGTATTCTGTTTGAGATATGGTACTCTTATTATTATGATTATGATTATTCAATATTGACAAATTTATTGTTCATCCATCAATATAATAGGATACTATAGTGATGATAGATGAAAGGTTGCCAGAGATGCTGTTTATATTAGCAAAAACATTAAATTGAAACTAACAAAATTGACTTACTGGCCAACTAGGATCCAACAATTGAGTCTTACAGAAACAAGATTTATCAAAATTATCTGTGAATAAACCTTAAAAATATGATTGCTCAGGAGAGCTAAGCTGACTTGGACTGATAAGAATCCAATGGATTGCGATAAATTGCAGAACCGGTACCATTTTTCCTAGCTCTCGAGCTTACACATGTGTAGCACTTGATTGTGTGACATTTGTATGGTATATCTTGCCGCTTGTTCACAGATTTACGCTTTGATTCCATCATTGCACAATACAATTGACTGAAGGACTCTTACAAAGATCGGTGAAACCGCACTGCTTGACCATAATTTGCTTAAATTTGGTAGTCGAGCACCGGTTTGTCTAAAAACTGAAACCCATTTTTTTATAACAAACAATTGTTAGTATTTTAATCTGTTTTTACCCCTAAGAAAAGGTTATGTATCTTTTTTGGATCTAGTATTAAGGGTTGAAGCAACACAAAAAAGTGAAAAAAAGGCAAAAAAATTGCTAATGAACTGCGTACGTCGCAACTCCACTGACGGCCTGCCTCCAATAGACACCTCATCAAATGGCCGAAAAGGGCCAGGTGGGTGCATTTGGCTCGACTAGACTCTTTTTGTTCTCACTCTGCATTCTCCGACTCGGCTAGTTCAGGCACCAAAAATATGTTCTAATTCAGATGCATTTTCTACTCGAATTTGTTGATTGAGTACCGAACTGTTCGAGTACAGAGGAGGCCCAAGCAACCAGGTTTCACTGTACTTAGAAAATCAGCTTTTGCATAAAGCATCTAAAAAAGTTGATTCACTTTTTTAAAATATGGCCCTGTAGTACAACAGGATTGTCTTAGCAGAGACTTCAAGAGCCCAAAACTAATGAAGCTAAAAAAAGCATTGTACAGTTTCTCTAATAATGCGGCACATTGTAGAGGACCACAGATACAATGATAAAGATCTATCTCTTTAGATGTTAGTTCATAGCTGTAGATATCTGGATCAGGTTCAACTTATTCACATCAAAAACTCTTTTGTTAGGCATGTTTTGTATGAAAAAGCATTCAACCTGAATGCGTGTCAAGTTGTAACAACTAAATGTTAAAAGCTGGTAAAAAGGCTGCCCCTGCTAGGACAATGTCTTTTATGGAGATGCTAAATGCTCTGTCAACATAACTGCAGTAACCCGCGAGACATCTGGGAAACTGGCCTGACAAGCGTAAACAATCGGTTGTTGCTTTCCATTAATCATACAAACAAATAGACAAAAGGTTAATAGATAAACATTGCTATCCAATCAACTCGACAACAGTGAGTCGACAAAAAGCGACTCAATTGCAAATTTAGGGTGTTTACAAGTCAATTAACTGAGTTGAATTGTAAAAGTCTGTTTGCGGATAAAAATCTTGATGGTTTGACCTAAAATATCTTCCAACCAATAATTTTTCATAAACTCACCCGTATAGCTGGGTACCAGAAGTTTAGCAGACCTAGTGGTTAGTCTAGCTCTAAAAGGTTGCAACTTCTAAGGCTTTTGACCGAGCCCAGGCTTGAGACTAATCCTTGGGCGAAGGGAGCGGCAATGGCAATATTGTAAAAAAGAAATCCATCCCAATTCATCCAACAGTTGAGAAGTAGTTAAAAGGTCTTTATATTATATACATGTATACTCTTACACTCTTATACTAAATAAATAAATAGGTGGTTCACAGTCACAATTGGTAGGCTGACAGACAGACATTGTGTAGACTGTCATTGGCTGTCGCTATGCCCATTGTTCTCTTGTTTCCTCTCACAAATGCAAATTCCACGGCTTGTACTATTAAAATAACCATAAAAGTCACATTTTAATAATCAAAGGGGCGTTTAAATTACAAAAAGATAAAAAGGTAGCAAAACATGGCTGAAGGTGAAATAAATGGTTTACCCTTGTACTTATCTTTTTACAGATCCACCAGGAGATGCAACTATAACAAGTACCGGGAACCTTGTGGAAAACGAACCCGCTAAATTCACATGCAGTTCATCAGGTGGCTATCCTGCTCCAACATTTGTCTGGACAAAAGATTCTGAAATCATACCAAATCCAAAAATAACTGGAGTAGACGGAGGAGAATCTACGAGTGAGATAACTGTTCAGCTTACTAAAGCAGATAACAATAAGGAGCTCAGATGTGAGGTTAAAAATGAGCTTGAAGAAGTGAAGAACACCACTTTGCAGTTGGATGTAGAGTGTAAGTCTAAATTTTGCAGTATATGACAGTTTGATGCCTTCAATCTAATGGTAGTCTAAATATTGCAGTATATGACAGATTGATGCCTTTAATTTAATGATAGTCTAAATATTGCAGTATATGACAGGTTGATGCCTTCAATTTAATGATAGTCTAAATATTGCAGTATATGACAGGTTGATGCCTTCAATTTAATGATAGTCTAAATATTGCAGTATATGACAGGTTGATGCCTTCAATTTAATGATAGTCTAAATATTGCAGTATATGACAGGTTGATGCCTTCAATTTAATGATAGTCTAAATATTGCAGTATATGACAGGTTGATGCCTTCAATTTAATGATAGTCTAAATATTGCAGTATATGACAGATTGATGCCTTCAATTTAATGATAGTCTAAATATTGCAGTATATGACAGTTTGATGCCTTCAATTTAATGATAGTCTAAATATTGCAGTATATGACAGATTGATGCCTTCAATTTAATGATAGTCTAAATATTGCAGTATATGACAGTTTGATGCCTTCAATTTAATTTGATAGTCTTGATAGTGACAGTTTGATAGTCTAAATATGACAAGATGTGACAGGTTGATGTCTTCAATCTAACGATAGTCTAAATAGGTTCTATGGCAGCTTGTGATAGTCGAACAATTCACTCTAACAATATTCTAATACCGCAGTATATGATAGTTCAATATCTTTGATCATGACTTCAAAATAGTTTAAACATATAGTATACAAGTCTGAAAGTGGTGCTAGCCTGAGTAGAACATAGAAGAGTATAGACGATCGTGTAAACATCGTTTTATATAAAGCCTCACTTTCAGTGGCTGCGTACGTTCAGAAAATTTGCATACACTTGCATTGAGCTGAATTTTTTTTTACAGGTTTTGTAGCTTAGAACTAGTGCTAAAAATAAATATTGACTGGAGGACTTTTATATTAGTCTAAACTAACAAATAAGTTTAAATTTTAATAATAATTAAAAAATTAATTATCATTCAAAAACAGATTTTACCAATTATTTGATATACAATTTTTAAAGTTTCTTTTTTAAACATCTAGGAAAGAAAAACTTCTAATATATGGAAATCACCAACAAAGTAAAAAATGGAGAAGTAAAATTGTAATGGTTAAGTGACCCTGGCTACTTTTTGAAATGGGTTTTTGGAAGGTGAAAGTTGGTGTCTCAGTAATATGTTATCAATTGGAGGCATGGCATTTCCGCCGCCAGGTCTAACCAGCTATGACGTCATTGTCTAAACTCTTATAATCTTAAACTCAGGTACTAGCCATAGTACTTTAGTTTATATAGCATTTTTGCGAATGTCTGCAGGCTAATGTTTGTTATTAATAATAATTGAAACATTGCATTTCTGGTAGCTAAAAACAATAGTAAAAATTACGATGCTACGTTACCACCGTAGAAACCAAAACTAGGCAGTGTCGACAGGTAATGCTTACCTTTCACAATATCCTTAACATAACCATTTAGTCGATCTTGTAAAATATGAACATTTTTAAAAGTCAAAGATGACATCTTTGTCAGTTGGCCATGATACTTCTCAATACCAATCCTTTTAATCCACTCAAAGGATTTACATTCTGTTCATTGATTAATGCCAAAGTAATAACTGTAGAGGTCATGCAAATGATGTGTCAAGGTCGGTAACAAAAACAAACAATTCAGCCTTGTGTGTTTGCAAATTTTCAGTTATATTGCTTTGTGATGCAAGGTTTCCTTTTTGGCACAATTGAGTCGATCTTTTAAGTCCTACTATTTTTTATAACCGATATGCTCTCGATAGTAACCATCCTTCATATTGCATCAATCAATTTTTTGTTGGTATTTGCTGTCACGATGTTGGTCCAGGGCTATGAGTCAGGGGAATATCTCAAAATTTTATAGTGGCTCAAGCCATGAAAGAGCCTTCAAATTATTGGAACAACCAGCAGCCTACCTGTTGGTTGGCTGATCCTAGTTGTTTCTTGTAAACACCATAGTTCTCTTCCTTCGCTAGTGCGATTACCAAGAGCAGTACAGGAAAGTGTACTGAGGAATGACGGTTGAGACGCCCAGCTAATGTTTTATCAGCCACCAGCTGGACATTCTTAGCTTGAATCCCGAGTAATCATGGCAGCTATCTGTCACCAGGACAGCCTTTCTTTGTTTATCAGTTGAAGATTTAATTGATATAAAAATATGTGTATAAGATAAGATGGTCGTATCTGCAAAAGCGGTCAAAAGTAATTCTTATGGCATCAACTAGATTGTGATTAGTTTAAAATCACAATTCCAATATAGATACAGAGTTGAAAGGAGTGTCTATTTTGGCAACTAAAACAGGTGCCAGCTGCCAGGACACGAGGAACAATTTCTAACCTATCCTCAGACCAGAGAGGAGCCAATACATTGAATAGTGACACAATGCTTCTACCACACCTTATGCATATTACGGTTACGAAAGATGTCATTTCACAATCTATTTTCAAAGTAGAAAGGGTGTAACTTATTACAATATATTACCAATTCTTCTCAGAGCCGTCTGACTTCTCATGGTAATATTAGTAATAAAGTGAAGACTCAACAACAGACATGTACCCAGAGAAGCTAAGAATATGCACATAATAAATCGTCTACTGCTTTTGCTGAAGAATTCCGCTAGCTTGTCATTTTGGCAGCAAATTATACAACAAAGACCATTTAAATATGATTCATTTTTGAAAAAAACTGGAGACAATCGAGCAACCTTAAAACAACCTTGCGGTTTGAAATGATTATTGAAGACGAAACCCAAACACTGCGCACGAATATTTAAGTCAGTAAACATTCCTGCACCACTCTTGGCAATCACACTAGCTAATAGTATTTACAAGGAACAACCAGGATCAACCTGACCATCCAATCGTTGGTTGTTCAATAGTTTGAAAAATCTTACATGGCTTGAGCTACTCTAAAAATTTAAGATATTCATCTGACTGACAGATATATTCTTAGTAAGCCACTGTCCATAACACAAAAAATGAAATAAAAACATAGCCTGGTACCAACATCATATTATTATTTATATAATGAAATCATTACTGATGACATGTATACAAGCCTCTCTCCCCTCTGACACCCTTGCTGCCTCTTACTACTGCTGACACTAATAAACATGTGTACCGCAACCGAGTAGTTGACACTAGATTACATAACCTGATAAAATACAAAAGACTTATTGATATCTTTGTGTTACAGTCAAACCCAGCATATCTCTGAGGGTTACAGGAAGAGAATCAGCGGTTGTGGAACGAGGAAAAGGGTTCACCTTGACCAGCAATGTCGAATCAAATCCAAATTGGACCAACATTGAATGGAAAAAAGGCAGCCAAACTTTGGCGAATAGCAATTTGCTCACCCTAGACCAGCCTGATGGAATCAAGGAAGACACGGAGTATACATGCATCGTAACGAATAGCCTGGGGAACACGTCAAGCTCTTTGAATGTCGCAGTTAACTGTAAGCATTTATGAGACAGCTGTCTAGTCATATCACTTAGCTCTATGGTTGTGATTGCCACTACGCAGATGGTTATGTTTGTTCTGGTTTAAAATTTCAAACAAAGTTGTTTTTGGATCATTTCTGTCGACTATAGAAATAGCCTTACATACATCTTCTCATTACAGTTATATTACGCATATAATACGCTGTTAGTAAAAGCAATTGCATAAATAACCAAATATTGGCCGAGCCAGAAGTCCCACGCATCAACAGCGCTGACGCTGACAAGATGACATGCGAATTGACACCAGAGCCATTAGCTCGAGAGTACAATAGAACCTCCACAAACCTCTTTTTCCCATCTCAAAACCCAACTCCCAATATCGGAGCAACAAAGCATTACACAATGGTGTATTGTGATTGTTGACATAGAATATGAACTCACATGTTATGCTAGAGCACCTGCTAGCGTTCTGTGAATTTGCTAATTGTCATGGTGACTCGACTATATCACTCATTATAAATTGCAATAGAGCAAAACTATAAAAGAATGATGCGAAAAGGGTAAAAGAAAATGGAGTAACGCTGTCTCCTCTACTTGCAGATGCCCCGAATGTAACGATTCAGGAAGGGAATGAGGTGACCGTGAACGAGGGAGATAGCCTCACTCTCACCTGTATGGCGGAAGCGGTGCCACCTCAGATAAACTTCAGGTGGACAAAAGGTAAAAGGGACTCGGTTGGCAGAGTAGAAAAAAACTATTTGCAGTATAATTGCAACTGCGACTTGAGCTTTTATGAAATCTATTTTAATTAAAAATATGTATATGGGGCTGTAATAATTATATCTATTACAACAGGCCAAGGTTAAAGGCTGTCAGGTTCTGTAGGCAGGAACTGTTTTTTCAAGTCATGAATATAATTTATATAGTATAAGATAATTTATATAATATAATTTGAATGATTCTATGGGATTATAGTCCTTGAAACAACTTAAGTTTTATGGTTTGTAAATTTAAGTCATGCGAGCACCCTCTTGTTTAGCTGATAATCTTTATGCTGCCAAAAAAACAACCAAATATATAGTGTAAGAAACTGGATGCTGTATTTCAGAGGAAGCAGTAAGCTGTGTATGAAAAAGAAAATGTGAAGAAAGAGCTGTTCAGTTTAAAGCAAGTAAGGGCAGCATGCTCGCTGACTGCAGCTGCCTAACTGAAAAAACTGAAAATAAGTTAAAAATTTGTTTTAAAAAGTCAGCCTCTCGCACAATAATTCAAGTATAAATATTTTCATTGCTGCATGTAGCATTCCAAACTAATGGCTATCATTGGTTCTCAGCAGCTCTCAACCACATGAAATATTTATTTAAATGCTACAATAACCTCTGCTTGTCTAAATACGATTAATAGTTCTCTAAAATGACCAATCAATAATCAATGATCCATCTGGGAATTTACCATCTCCTTGTTATATTATTTTTGTTCAAAACCAAAATGTTGGTTTTTGTGTATAAAGCTTTGACATGAAAAGAGAAGAATTCCAATAATTTTATTGCAATACCATGAGTAGCCTCAAGCATGACAACCACTTTAAACAGTTTTCCCAAAAACTAACCTTGTCAAATGTTTAACATATAAGCAATAGCAATTGTTAGTTATATCTGTGGTTTGCGAAAAGTGTACAGATTAATTCCTCTGGTATTAGACAATTAGATATCAGCCATACGTGGCTATATTTAAAACTGTCCAGTGCGTTTATTTTTATCTGAATATAAAATATAAAAAAACACTATAAATAGAATTCAACTAGCGAAACATAATACATAAAATTGGGCAATTGTCAAAAACTTTTTATTGCCTTTTACTATTTTATAAGAAAGGGCCATAGCTTAAAATGAGCCATCAACGTCAAACCAATTGACTCTCAACCCATTAAAAATCTTTTGAATTTCACAATATTTTGCCATTAGTTATCTTGTGATGTGAGAAGTTTTGCTTTATGGGTCTATTTCATAATTTCATGCATGAAAGCAGTTCGGCTTCTATGGTTGCTCTTATCTCTAAGCAGAAATGGCATCAAAAATCTCAATCGACAATCTCTTTCCCTTTCAAACATCGTTGATGTATAACATACAGTAGCTAGATTAGTTGCCAAGGTTACAAAGTCACCATATTGATATTCCAACGAGGACTTGCTGACTCATGTAATGAAGTCAATATTGGATGTCTATTGATTTCTAGACAATGATGTCTCCACCATCATCACGGTCTCAAACAGAATAGACATGCGCTTTGTCACAAAAGATCAAGCCGGGACGTATACATGTACAGCCTCAAATGAGTTGCTAGGTTCTAAGATTGGCTTTGGAAATGCTTCCATTGAGGTTCACGTCTACTGTAAGTATAAAAGGAACACGGCTAGAGAATTTACTGTAAATACAAACAACTCTATCGCAGAGCATCCACGAGTTGGCGTTATTTATACACAACTACTTCTGAGGTTTCACCATTCAGCGCCATCTGATAATGATCATCATCATCTAAGGCTTCAGAGTTTACGCCTGTGATTTGAAATCATTGAAAAACTAGAAAATTCTCAGCAGAGTGCATAGAAAATTTACATGTATATGTGTCATGTGTACTGGAGAGCGAATAAATACCATTTGGCAAGCAAAATGAAATTATATCTGATAGAGATCTGAGGAAAAGATGTACGGAGAGAGACTTTGATTTATCTATGAGTGGTTATCCATATCTGACGCGATCTATACAGTAGCTGGCAATAAATATTAAATTTATGTGTCAAAAGTGAGTTAAATCCTTTATATAGGGTTTTATAGGGTCTAAAGCCCAAAGTGGATAGCATTGATTGAATTCACAGTTTAATGCTATTTGGTTACTTGTTCCAGTGCCAAGGTTGCTTGTATAGACCTTAAAGATGAACCCATACAAAGTTTCAGTAGATTGTATCAGAAAGTGTCCGTATTTTTCTATTATTTGCAATTGTTTTTAATGTTTGAAGTGATCTGACTGCCGGGATGTTTCAAGATTAAAATCAACAAAGCATGATTTGTGATTTGTGAAAGAAAAAAAACATGTGCCGAAATGATGTCATTAGTTGTGCGGCTGCCTGTTTTCCCGTTGTTGATATTGACTATTGCGTTCGAGTTGCAGTGTTATGCGTTTCGATTCTGTTGGTTTCTTCTCCGAAGCGCAACTATAAACTTTATAATCGCACTTTCGCTTGAATCTGATCGTTTTAATCACAAATTAGTTTTGTTGATTTTAATCTTGAAACATCCTGGTAATCATATCACCTCAAACATCAAAAACAATTGCAAATGATAGAAAATGTCGATACTTTCTGATAAAGTCAACTAAAATTTTGTGTAAGTTTATCTATTATAAAATATTAGGTCTATGTTACCAGTAACTTGTGACATTTCACAACTATATTGATTTCTAATAGTATAAAAACTTTCGCAAAAAACGTTTTGCACTTTTGTAAGAGAATATGAGTCGGTACAGGAAACTAAACATATAGATCTGTAGAGTTGTCTGAATTGTTGTTTGTTCAGATTAAATTAAACCAGCATATACAGAAAAAATTGTGTAAGTGTAAATGCTTTACACTTACACATTGTGTGTATATATGCTCCAATGACGTTCTTTTAAAATATTGTGGAGATGTTTTAATAACTCTGCAACAATAATATGTTAAAATAGCATGACTATAGTTAACATAGCCAACTAGTTAATATAATCAACTAGTTAATATAGCTAACTAGTTAACATAGTTAACGCGACTATAGTTAACATAGTATGCTAACATAGTATGTTAATATATGTTAACGTATGTTTTAACATATAATATGTTTCAAATGTTTTGATGACTTTCATAAATTCAAATGTTGAGGCTGACAAATGATTAACCTGCTTAGCACTAGACTTGAGTAACAAATATTATGTTAATGATGCACGATGTCATATCTACAGCAGTAATATTTCTAAAGTTTGTTTGCATAGACTTCAGTTTTTGAGCTGTAGGTGACTACAAAGGGCGAACACTGAGTAGAAGTATAAGAACACTGAATATAAAATGGTTTCCTTTAGTCACGCTGTACTTGCTGACTTCAAAACAGTACTCAACAGTGATGAGAGTTGTGCTCTCCCATACAAATGTCAGCTAAAGCCTGCAGTAGCCTATACAATATACAGCTTAGTTCTTTGCAGTAGATATTTTATAAAATAAACCATTCAATACGCGTTGTCTTCATAATAAAATACTTTTTAATAATTTCCTTAAGCAAATTGAAACATTCATTTTATCTGGTCAGTATTCTTGTCCCCTCCATCAGTATTCCTTGACTCTTAAAACAAGTGTTACTATGCATTACCGACCATTACACACTCATGGCCCTATGCAATGCTGCAGTTTGTTAAACACTAAAAGTGAATGCAGAGCTAAGAACAAAGCAACAACTTAAACGTCCCTATCGGGTGTGTTGCCTGTCACTTCTCAAATGTAGAGGAATGCATAAATTATCACAAGTCAAGTGTCTTGAAACATTGTTTGAAGTCATAGCAATCGATTGGGTGATATTAATGCTTGTCATGTCCGCATTTTGTGACTTTCCCGTGTAGAGAGGTAAACCGTAAAACTTGTATTTGACAGATGCTCCGAACAAACCACTTGTGACAATCTCCCCTGCCTCTCCTTCAGGCCTTCACAAAGCTGGAAGCACAGCGACATTCTCGTGTTCAGGAGGTAAGATGTGCATGAATTAGAAACACAAAGAGAATATGTTGACATGTAAATGACAGGGCTGATAGTCAACACTGATTTACGCTGCTTCCCAACTGATAGCATATTTAAATCAAACAAACACTGCTTTTAATTAACTTGGAGTACCCTCGGGAGGATGTCACCTAAAAGTCAATCCAGATTGTAATTTTGCAGTTTCATTTATCTAAAATTAATGGAATCCCCAACAGACTCCAGCTGTTTGCAAAGCAAATAATGAAGCGTTATGCGCACTGTTACAGGTGAAGGCAACCCAGCCGCTAGCTACCTATGGTTCAGAAATGGTATCGACATCAATCACAATGGGAGTGTACTCGTTATCGATGTAACCACATACAATGACACCGGGCTGTATGAATGCGCAGCAAGTAATGCCATAGGAACGACAAGGTCCAAACCCCTTTATGCTGCATTTGAAGGTATGTATAGGCAATTTCTGTCATCTACTTGAACTCGTTCCCCATTTATTGCTCAGTTCAATATCTTGATAAAGCTGAAATGATCCAGAACCTCAAAAAGTGAGTGCTTCATGCTGCAGTGGATGACTGCTGTACGTCGATGAGTGATTTATTAGAAGCGTTTATGGTGCTGGTCAGATGAATCCAGGGAGTGTATCCCCAGTCTCGCTGACTCAGATTTAATAGCTAGATATTTGCCAAATCACTTCAATTCCACAGACAATGAGCCATGTAATTGCTAAAAAGAAACTGTCTTCAGTACAAAGGGACTACAGGTTGATTGGGGGGGGGGGGGGCTTTATCAACCACCTCAATGCATGGAGTACTCGTGCTTAAATAGAAAAGTCCTTAGAAATTTCATAAACACTCCTTTTTAAATTTCAGATGTACCTGAATTTATTTCTTCCTCTCCATCTGAGATGAACATGACGAAAGGAAACACGAGTTCCTTCTTGAGGTGTGAATATCGTGGATTGCCAGAGCCGATCATAGAGTGGTTTTACGAGGGAACACCGATTCAACAACTTGATCGATACATTGTGGAGCATACGATTCAACCAGATGCTTCAGCTGTCTATAAAACAGTCGTATCCATTTTGAAATTCCAAGGTAATGAATGCTCTGACTTGTGATTTGGTTCGATTTGTAAATTGGGTTGTAGCACTGTATCTATAACCATATCCTATGTTTAGTGGCACATCTTGTGAGCCAACCACACAAACCAAACTATAGGTAATTAAAAACATCATTGAAAACCTAAAAAAACCAATTCAACTTTAAAGGCAAATAGCTGTTCCTAATTAAACTTAGCGAATCAAATAAATGTATTTTTAAGGTGTAGATAGAGACCACGTGAATGAAGAGGATACAGGAGTGTACAGCTGTCGAGCATATTCGACTGTTGGCGAATCTCAAAGACAGCAAAACTTCACAGTGACTGTTTTGTGTAAGTTAAGCTTGTGATCAGATTCTAGAGAACCACTTGCCACTCATGCCACGAAAACCACCTGCCACCCATGCCACTTAATATTTCAAGATCTCTGACCAAGCCTGAACTGGCTGGTTTTAACTAATAATGAAAAGTTTGCCTTAAATCCTTAGGAATCGAATATTAATTCATATATTGTAGTTGGTCCAGAGTTTCAAGGATTTGGTAAAGTTGCGGCTGATCTCGGATCAGAAGCCATAATAGATTGTGAAGTATTGGGAAACCCGGCAGCTTCTTCAATAGCGCTACTTAAAAATGGTCAAGAAATTAATACAAATAATTTCTGGACGGTCTCTGATATAGAACTGATTGACCACATAAAATACTACAAACAAAAAAGAACTATTACTTTCCATGATGTGAAACAGACTGACTACACAACATTCACATGTAAGGCGACAAGTTCCTTAGCGGAGGAGGAACAACAGCTCATTCTCCAACCCCCAGGTATACTTTCAGCTAAAAATATTCCCCAATATCTCGCTACTAACCACAACTGTGTATGATCTAAACTTCTCAAGTCAGACTACAGCAACTGCTGCTAGCATCTAAACTATTTGCATATATATTATTATGTATATTGTTATATATTATATATATGTCGTTATATATATTATTATATACGTTAGTATTTTATTATATAGAAAAATACGTTCCTTTTATTGGCTCTTGCTAATACATAATGTGACGTTGCGCTGGAACGGAGAGCTGTAGCGTATTTACACCCACATAGCGACATATATCGCCTGGTAAATCCATCAATCTTGTGTAGCTAAATTAGTAAGGCATTCGCCTGACAGACAATAATACCAAGATCAACTCGTCTGCCATATGGATTCTTCATTGCATTATTTTAATAGCTATAGCCGGACAAGCTGAACTACATACACATGGACTTTGAGATTTATTTATATAGACAAGTTCCTTTTGTTGGCTGTGATGATGATTGTGTACAAGCTGCTCATCAAGGTTTCGAACTACAGGTCAACCTGACAGTCCAACTGGTCTGCAGTTAGTGGATAAATCTTGGGACTCTTTATCAATCAAGTGGATTCCAGGATTTGATGGAGGGAGACCTCAGAGCTTCATAATCACAGCCAATGGAATTACAGCAGAGACGAGGAACACTTCCATCGTTCTAAAAGGTAGGATCACAGGCTTAACACTTTTATAACAGATCTTCACGGTAATAAAAACTGTAATTGTCTGTCCATCCGAAACCATGCTAAGAGCGTTAAGAAAAAAGACTGCACCGCACGGGAATCAAACCCAGATATTCAGATTCGCAGCCAAACGCACTTCGCTCTACAACACTCGGCCACCTTTCTATGACTAAAAATAATGCTGTGTATAGTTATTAAACATGATGATCTCTCACAGCGCACAAACTGCCAGGGTAGTAGTAACTATAAGTGTAGGTGACATTCAATTATTATTTTATTAATTTATTTCATAAATTTTATCATTATCAATTTTGCCAAAGTTTCTTAGCAATTTAGAGTTGACGCAAGAAACTAAGCATATCTGTAGAAAGTGCTTTGTTCTGCACAAATTAACTCGACCGAGTAGATACAATGGGAATGTTTAAACTTGTCTGTCACTAGGTACAAGTAAATTATTCATCAAATTGATCGTCATTAAAATGGACTGGCTAGGATAGTTAATGTCAAGTTTTGGGAGAACAAAGCTAAAATAAAACGAACTAGTAAAAGATAAAAGTTGGATACGGAGAAGTTAGTTTGACAATAAAAGCTGTGCATTCAGCAAACTTTCAATTGAAATTGGGGAGAGACACCTCTGGTGGAGTGAATTTATTTAAAGTTAATACAGAATTTGGCTACAATCATTACGGTAGTACCCATCGCCATATTTATCACCAAAATTGATTAGCATTGCTAATAGACAGAAGTGATTGCTTATAAATAGGAGCGATCGCTTATAGACAGACGCGATCGCTTAAAGATAGGAGCGATCGCTTATAGACAGGAGTGATCGCTTATAGACAGAAACGATCGCTTATAGACAGGAACGATCGCTTATAGACAGAAGCGATCGCTTATAGACAGGAGCGATCGCTTATAGACAGGAGCGATCGCTTATAGAAAGGAGCGATCGCTTATAGACAGGAGCGATCGCTTATAGACAGGAGCGATCGCTTATAGACAGTAGCGATCGCTTATAGACAGTAGCGATCGCTTATAGACAGGAGCGATCGCTTATAGACAGGAGCGATCGCTTATAGACAGGAGCGATCGCTTATAGACAGGAGCGATCGCTTATAGACAGTAGCGATCGCTTATAGACAGGAGCGATCGCTTATAGACAGGAGCGATCGCTTATAGACAGGAGCGATCGCTTATAGACAGGAGCGATCGCTTATAGACAGGAGCGATCGCTTATAGACAGTAGCGATCGCTTATAGACAGGAGCGATCGCTTGTAGACAGGAGTGATTGCTTATTTAATAAAATTTGTAAATAAGTAGTATAAAATAAGCCAATCTTTTACAAATTGAATCGAGCAATGGCTGATACGGTTGAATACTTTGTTTGGCTTTAACATCCTCATCTACTTTTAGAACTACTTCCTGAAACTGACTATTCTGTGGAAGTCACTGGAAAAAATGAATTTGGCCATAGTGAGTCAATGGCAACTATAGATGTTCACACCGACTTCCTTGCCATACCTACACCAGTGGTTACGTATAACAAGGAGGACAACAGCTTAACTGTGGCTCTGAACTCAACCGACTTCTGCGCAGTCATTTTGGTAAGATCTAGTTCTAATGAATACTATATCCTTTACACTGCCCTGACCATCTTGGCCTGCTGTTACACAGGTAAATGGAACAAATGATAAAATCTACCGTACTGTGATGAAAGAGTAGACAATTTACAAATTCATGCTAACCAAACTTGATACAATATGGTAGTAAAGTATACAATTCACGTCATCACTTTCAGGCAAAAGATGATGGTGATTCTATAGAGCTATTCAATGGAGAATGTCATGTTGTTACACGAGAGAGGAAATTTCAGCTGACAGCACCATTCCACAATTATTATATGGCCAAAGCTTGTGTGATGGGCAGGTCGAACGTGTGCAGTGAGCCAACAAGTAAGTATTCTGGTAATTCTCCATGTAATTTCACCATTAGTAAATAGTAACCACGTCTGCCAGGAAACTACTTGCAAATCTACATACATTCAGCTGTTATGGTTGCATAGTTTACAGTTGCAGACGATTTGAAATAAACTTCTATCCGCAGCTCTAAAAATGTTGTATTAGGCCCACAGGTTATGATGATCACATCATGGCAAATTTCTACACATCAAATTATGAGCTTTTCATTAATCAAGAAATGTGAAACTACTTTTTGACTGTATCCGCCAGATTTGAAAGTAACCACTTTGATTTTTTGATTAAAACGATTTATGTTGTTAATATTTCAAGTACACTAGGGGGTCCTACCACACAAAGCTGTCGTCAGAATAGTCACTTTTAAAATCACTGTCGTCACTTTTAAAATCACTGTCGTCACTTTTAAAATCACTGTCAACCTTTTTCAAATTGGTAACCAAAACAACCTCTTTCTTCACATTCGTTATTTTAATACAAATATCTATACTGGTGGCACTGGGTTGCGTTAAAAATCTGAAACTTGCTAGGTTTGAACTTCTGCTAACCAAAAGCATGGCTCAACCAGCGACCTTCACAAACATATTAGTGATGTTTGGGAGTGTTGCTGATTACTCCGCGAAGAGTGACAGCCGTCTTAGGTTTTTAGAGCTATATTTCTTGTACGGAAAATAGACCGAGATTGTCTTTAATAATCACTGTCAGTCACAGACTTGGAAACGGATTTGCTGTCAATGTCGTGGCATTTCATTGCTTTAATTATTTGGCAGTCTATAAATGCTAGGCCAGATGCTTCAAACCAAAACTAGTGAAGTTTCGGTTGACCGTGGTGATTTATGAACAAATAATAAGTTGGCCTAAGTTAGTAACGGTACGGCAACACGTAACAAAATTTCCGTTGGTTCTAACCGAAATCACGAAATGATTGAAGCACACAGAATTATTCTGCGCTGCTAGAATCGTGCTAACGAGCACGATCTCAGCAGCTTTTGCAATTAGTATAGTCAAAGAGACGTATAATGACACACAATAGTAAAGGTATAAGTGCAAATCAACATAGTACACACGATGCAATTACTTAAATTGCGTTATTGAATGTATTTATTGTTTGGACACTATAGCTACAATTTGTTTATTTTTTAATTATATTTCCTTTTTAGCAGCAAAAGTTTTGCGGTAGAGAATGTCGACATATCTAGCGCAAACAAGTCAGTTGCATCGTATTTACTACGATAACTTTCTGTAATAATTTTCTTGTGTGTCGCATTATGTTTTCGAACTACGTATATCTTAAAATTTGCTAGTCGTGTTTGCTAACTAATAATAGCGCGACTTAGACAGTTACATCGTGTGTTCTATGTTGAAATGCTTCGATATTTTTATTGTGTGTCACGGTACATGTCTTGGACTATACTAATTGCTAAAGCCGCTAGAATCGTGCTCGCTAATAATTTGTTTAATCTGTTAAAAGCGTTCGTCGACGAACTTGGTGGGCATGCACAGCTCAAATAATTCTGTGAATTTTGACCGATTAATTCTGCGTTGTTCGTCATTTCGGCCAGAACTCCGAACCAACGAAAAATTCGTTACGTGCAGCCGTACCTTTAGTAATCCTATTTACGCAATCCTCGTCACTTACATTGGTAAATGGTCGTCTCGTCTGTCACTTTTTAAATATCCCTGTCGTCGGGTCGTCAGAATCGTCACAAAACATGGGAGGACCCCCACACTACTTCTCATTTTTTTTGGTTAATCGCGAAATAGCAACTAATAGACTCATATCTATTAAAATTACTTTTTCACTAACCGTAAGCACTTTCTCCTTATGCTGTTCATTAGATAATTTTAAGGGCGAATGGCATTTAAAAGGCATGATAAGGGGTATCACAAGCCCTTTTACACTTCACAAAATTTAACAAAAAACAGTGGACCCTGGCGACTGCTATCACAATCATGCTCGTCGAAGGATCTCTCTATGCATGAATATGAAAGAGACATATATATTTTATGTAATTTATTTAATTTTTTTTCCAATTTTCAACTGTTAATGAACATATTTTAATCCACGCAGTACTGAAACCATGAAAGCTAAACTGTGAAGTACCGAGATACTACCGTATATTAATGTTTGTAAGGTTTGATATAACCTTATGCCATGGCATCTGAATTCACTGCTATCATGTGTATATGACTGTTTAGAAAGCACAAATTTATACATAATATTGCACCTAACACTTAATGTCATACAACATAGCTTGACAAAGAGATTATTCTGAGCAGGTACTGGCAAGGTGACAGTAAAGGATGAAATGATATACATTATTATTGGGGTCGTTGGAGGCATTTTACTTTTAATACTCATCGCTGCCATCGTCTCCTACATCATTGTTCGGCAGCATAGAAGTAAAAAAGCATTGAGGAAAGCAAGCTCACCAGTAGTGGACACTGGACACATCAATCAAGTCATGGAGGCGTGAGTACTAACTAATGCTTCAACAGCTGTGGCATCTTCAAAATGACACATGTCATTTATAGAGCTATGAGCAGCGTAACTATTCAGTGATTGTTTTTTCATATTTTACAAGCATACAAGTGGAATACTCCCAAACTATACAATAATAAAAATACAGTATTTAAATTCAAACGGGTAAGACAAACGTAATGTCATTGTACTAACCTACGGCAGTTTTGTGATGACGGCGATTAACTGTTCGTTTTTGAGCTTTAAAGAGCTTGTAATCACATTTCCACATATTTGGCACCTACAACACAGCAGAGTAAGACATGGTGAATCTTTTCATATCAAATAACTGTATTGTGAATTTTATTGCAAGTCAACCTTTAAACAGAAAAGCTATGATTTATATTTCTTTAAATAACAGAATAACATAGCGTCAAATGTCATCTGACCTGAGACCACTTAAGCAGAAAAGCTATGGTTTCCATTTCTTTATATTGAATCTTACCTCTTATTCTGGCAGAGATGAGACGGATATAGAACCAGCATACGCAACATACGCTCCACCAAACAACAACCTCAACGCGACGACAAGTTTTAGTCCACCACGTTCCCCTAGCAGTAATAACACAGGTAAGCCAATGCACAACAACATTTTTAAAGTTAACAACCATCGGAATGATAAAAACAGATACAGACTGTTTTTATCTCAATGGTACCCTCAAGCTATATAATTATATATAAAATTATTACTTAAGTGAGAAATAATATGAAGAGGGTATGATTTATTCATTTTTATTAACGAATTTATATGAAATATTGCACAGGAAGCAGCGAAAATGTGTAATTTTCAACTCAGGCCAAGGAAAGCAATTGAAACTAGGAGTAGCAAAAACCAAAAAAAACAAAATACTGTTTCATAATAAAAGTTAAAAAAAGTCTCACAACATTAAATTTACTCACAAAATTTCTTGTTTCGTTGCTAATGTTCGAGATGATTCAGGTATGGTGAGTGTGGATGATGCTTGATTGCTACAGTATCAAGCATCATCCACACTGATGCAAAATTATTTTACTGGTAAACTAAGATGAAACAAAATTTAGCCAGCAAATAAATTTGATAAGAGTTTTATCCCAGCGTGTCCAAATCACCAAATTGAAAAAGTTTTGTGCATACAACATCCAGCATCTTCTTCACATTAAAAAGTTATTCTAACCAAAAGTGAATTCCTCATCAAACGTTTTATGAAATCTACAGGTAGGTTATTGTTACTGTAGGTTATTTATTGTAAGGCTAAAGTTATTGAGCTATTCTAAGTATTACTACAGCGCATGTCTCGTATCACCGCTGACATGACCTAAAGAGCTGATTCATTATAGCTGCCAGTAGCACATGTCAACCAATAATGCTCTAGCAATATGTGTTATTTATAATTTGAGTGATGATTGTTATTATCAGGCTCCTCTGCATAGTAAAAAAGCAAACGAGTTTAATAACTGACCAAGGCTGGCAATAAATGTTACAGTCAGGAGCAATAGAGATTGGAGCGCACTAGAAAACAACTGAAGTGTGTTTTTAAGATGTCGACATTTGGAGTACTTAATGGGTAATATCACAGAGGATTTTAAGAACAAAGCTTTCAAAACTTTTCGAATTGTAAAAAAGTATCGAACACTGTGCTAAAGCAAAAGTTGAACTGTAAACACACTGAAACAATTAGAAAAAGTTGAGTTGCTATGAATTCTACTAGCCAATTATAATGAAGTAATAAGCAAAAATATGTTAGCAATTCCGTGTTGCCCACTTGTTATCTGCCATCACACCTTGCCCTAGCCTCAGTTCTTCATTTTGTAGCCCAACTCTTACAATTAAATGGTTAAAATAATAATTGATATGTAATTAAATGTATTCATGGTGATATTTCAGTGCAAGAGGACTTTGACAATCTTGACTGTGTTTATGCGTCTGTGCAGAAGAAACCAAAAGCAAATGTGAAATATGTGAACATGTTTAACGAACAACAGCCTTACATACCTCCACCACCGGTTGATGATGGATTCGACCTGCCCATGCAGAGAATGGATAGTCCACCTAACGATTCAAATTCTGATAACACGGGTAAGACAGGCTTTAACTGAAAAATGCTAAATGTTTTAACGTCTCTAAAATAGAACTGAAAATCATTAGCAATGAAAGAATTTTAAAACTTGTGCAATTAAACTTGGAGTTGTCTTCCCTTCACCAGTCATTTGCTCAATGGTACCCTCACTGACTATACCTTTTTAGTTCGTGCAAGCCTTTCGAAGCAAAATTAAGAAGAATTTTTAACATGTTTCATCAAGTGCCTTTTTAGCAAATCAAAAAGAAGATTGGTGAGCTAGCTGCGTATTAATCAGGAAACTGTACATATTTCGTAAAAAATTGTACTATTATGACTTGTCCTCTCATTCATTTCATCATGAAAGATAGACAACTTTTTATTTAATCCATCAGAGTCTGAATGAACGTTTGTTTAAGCCAATATGGCAATAGTTGTTCAGTTCAAGTATGCTGCAGTCGGGTCACAAAATATTTCTGATAGAATTACATGGCTTATATAGAGCTGAAGCCCCTAGCAAGGCACAACCAGCTGAAATCGTGTCAGAAGCAGAAAAGCCATGCTTTTACTCGGGTTAAAAGTTTGATGTTCTATATCTACTAATCATAGAAAAACTTTTCAAAAGATATTGGTAATGAAAAACTATACAGCTGTTAGAACACATACAACCCGACGGTTGGCAACATACATTGGAAACATACCTGTTATACAAGTGCACACCAATTTGAAATGAAATTATGAGCCCACAAAGCAACTTGAGAGAGGCTTTGTCCCATCTTCTAGCAAAGGGATGGCCAAATGATTTTCGCCATGATCAGTTAGAGCCAAATCTGACAAATTAAAGATCCACAATGAGCTGAAAACGTGCACTATTCTTTACCATGCATAAACATGCAATTATTTGTGTACATCTTAAAACAAGGTATCAAATAATATTTTTAAAAACTTTGTTTATACACATAATTTGTCTACAAATCCGTGAATAAAAGTCCTGCAATAAATATGTTTGATATCAGTGAGAAAAATGATGAGTGGGCTTTGACTTTACAATACTATCTAAATACGTTTTCGTGCTACTTACAGCAACTCCCAAAGTTATCAAGATGAGTATTTGCGAGTCATGTTTTATGATTTCTTTTCACAAAATTCATTGCTGAAAACAATGAATTTACAAAAGATCTAAAAGAAGCTTACAAAAATGTTTTTTAAGCCAAATTAAAAAGGACACTTCAAAAATCTTTTTTGACAGACAACTTGAAAGATCCACTAAAAAGCTACAACGACCCAGATATAGATCCACCATTTGGTCATACATAGCTGATCTAGGATGTTAGGGGTACAGAATAAATACAAAAATTAGGTCCAATAAAACAATAAAAGTTCTGGAAATCTTTGGAGACCAATTACCAAGTGCAAAAAAAAAAGAACTCTTGGCACACGAACCATTGCCCCTGCATCATTTATTTGCTTTATCTGCTCTATATAATTCTAAAGTTTTGTTTGCAGCCAGTGTATAAACCTCATCTGATTATTTAGCAGAAACTATACAGAGAAATATTTATGTTACAGAACAAGACACACTTGATCAGCTGCCAGTCTTCGATAAAGACAGTTATTTATCCTTAATCACAGGAGGTGAGAGTCAGCCATACTCGAGGCTGTCAAATACTAGTGAAAGTGGTTACTCTACTCCGGACAGCCGAGTGAAGAAAGTAATTTATGAAGTTATTGTCTAGTGACTAGTCAGATAAAACAGACGGACAACGATCAGTTTGGGAGGTCTTCTGGTCTTTCAAAACTTAATAATGACTAAAACAGTCTCACTTTTTGCTCAACACCTGCCAATCTCGCTACTGATGTTCCAAACATCTCATATGATAAACACTGACACGACTGTCGATCGAACCTCAAATAGCGATTTACATTGATGGGGAAAAATGATCACATGCCAAGCATGTTTACAATATAATGAAGCAATCATATAAACTAGTCTATTATCATGTACCTTCATTGACTTGCAAATGACTTTGCGTTAACACAATAAAGCCTATCTCTATGTCTAGCCAACTATCACTGGTATATACACGATATGTTTATTTGCTCTCCCACTGCTGCCGATTTGAAGGTACCAACGACTCCATCTTACTTATACGTGAGAATTACGGTGCTAATTATAGAATTATTCATTTTATGGAATCATTTTGTTGTAAATAGTTCTTCTACTTGTTGGCCTTACCATGTATCTTTCATAAATAAACATTGCTCATCATGTAATGAAACACTCTTATTTACTTAGCAAGACATTGTTTATGAGAATGAATAGAAATGAAATTTTGTTCGGTTTTTAGAGGAATATGGTTTTGATTTCTTTAGGAGCTGAAAAAGCAAAAAGAGATCCATTTTTTGTAGTGACATCTATTCAAAATTATTAGCATGCTGTAGTACTCAAACATAATCCACACTCACCATAACTGAGTCATCTCTAACATTAGCAACAAAACAAAAAGTTTTGTGAGTAAATTTAATGCTGTGCGACTGATTCTTTCAACTTTTACCATGAAACAGCATTTTTTTGTATTTCTGTTATTCCTAGTTTCAATTCTCTCCCTTGGCCTGAGCTGGTATAATCGTACATTTGAAAATTACACATTTTCATTGCTTCTTGTGCAATATTTCATATAAATTCGCATAATAAAAATGAATAAATCATACCTTTTGCGTATTATTTCTCATTTAAGTAATAATTTTATATTTCATTAAATAGATATAAAAATATTATGAATATAAAAATTGGATGGAAAGACTTTAATATTGCTGAAATGCTGGAATAGTGCCACAACAACATTTGCAGCTACTATGACAAAGTACAGAAGCTATGAATTATTTAGCTAGATACATCTAAGGGAATCGGCTTGATAGTGGAGCATTCATATTTTTAACAGTAGTAAGAGTTTGTCATATTTAGTGATAGTTGATAGAGCTCTAGAACGACATCAACCACAAAAAAAGGACAAGGTTACCTATCCAGACATGGTTTTCACAAATGGGTAAGCTTTAGCAGTATGACAATGCTTGTTGCTAGACACCTATACGAGTAGCAACTTAACTTAAAGCATTTACGGTGGCAGAATGAAATACATGGCAAATTCAGGTACATGTAAATAGCTTGGAACTCAATGTGTTGTAACTTGAACCCTTGATTCCTATACCTACAGATTACCAAACTTCTAAAGAACCTATCGTAATTAGTACCTGTTTTAGATAAAAATATGTTAGCAATTTTTTTTGCGTATACTCAGTGTTACAAAATGCTCAGTTGAAATTTATTGCAAGAAACGTAATGGACCAGTAATAATATTCTAATATTCACTCATATTAGAATATTATTTTACTAATATTCACACTAATATGATATTAATAATGATACTAATATAATGTAACAATATTACACTAATTCTGCAATATTATTTTATGTGAATAAAACCAAGCTCATCTGAAAGTTGTCAAAAGTCAAGCAGTTCCTGCTAAAACAAAGATAAGATAATTTCCATTTTTGCATTACGTTATATTCACAACTTCTGGTGATTGTGTGACAAATAATAAATATGGTAACAAACCAAATTATGATTGATATGAAATGAAGACTTGTTGTATCTACATAAAAAATATCTTGCATCATACAGATGAGCACCTCAAGCTGTCTTAGTGAGACTGTTCGCATCATTTCGCATTTTGTTGTTTTGTGGTTTCATACTGCATGTTAAAAATATGATATGAAAACAATAGTATAGCAATGCAAATAAGTTTATAGTAAACCACTAGATTACAATGAGGCTAAAGACCTAGGCTAGTTCATAATTATATTTCGAACTGGATCTACGAAGCCGGCTCTAATTGCTTTTTGTTATTAGTTTCCTGAGCCAGGTGTGACTATTAGGTAATCGGAAGTTGCAGGTTTCCATGCATTTGAGCAACGTGGTCTCTTGCTTTTGATCTACGACGCATTGCCTTCCAATGATTGATGACGTGAAATCAGGTACATTTAATTTTTATAAATGCCTTTATATCGCACCACTTGTTGTAAATAATGTACCGCTTGCAAGAATTTGCAACAACCTAGACACGTAATGCCACAAGCTTTATGATGTCAATAAATTTTATTTTGAGTGGACGAGACTGTTACCACAGGAAATCTAATAGAAGTCTTGTGTTTGTGTGAAATGAAGTTGTAAAAACATGAAATTTTATTTGGAAAATAGCTATTCAACTTTAGCAGTAAAATCTAATGCAAATACGTTTAATTTATAAACCCAGCAGTGTAGTGCCAGAATGTAGTCAACCGTAAGGAAGAAACTTACTTTCTTAGAGCACTGGCCTTGGTTAAAAGCTCAAAAACTGTAGAACTAAAACAGTGTTTCGCCAAGAGCCGTGCTCATAAATATAATATATACTGGCAGAGCAAATAATTCTGTATTTGATGTTATTATAACAATAAAATTTTGGTAGAAATAAAAGCCTGGCCAAACACTGAAAACCTGGGTAACATGATTTGGGTAATATGATTGGCAGTCGACAAAAGATCACATAAATAGACAAAACAATATATCTGCCTTCTTTGGAAAAAATACTTATAATTGGGAGTACAGATACACGTAGATGCAAGCAACTGTAGCAAATGTATGTAATTATAACAGTTTGATCATTTAACTAAAACTTTCATTTTGCTAACACTTTGTAGGTGTTAAGAATGGAAGTAATTTTTTAATCGAAAAAATGCTTCAGGGACCAATTAGCCAAGTTTCCATAGATATACATGTGCGTACAAATTGCACAGCTTTTAACAAAATCAACAACATATGAAGTATTATTGTGCATATAATCAACAATAAATGTAATGGCTACAGTTTTATCTAAATATAGTAAATGCTTCTACAATGTAACTAATCCGTTCTGAGATCATTTACTTTATTATAGGGATTTTATGTCATACGAGGTGTAAAATACATGTAAATAGCATAATCCTTGCCAGGGTCTTCTCAAACGCATTCCATCGGCCTTCAAAATGAAAACAATTAGATCTAACTCTTTGATCTATTGACAGTACAGTAACTGTGGTATTATTGGTTTGTATCGATGACTTTTCCTTTTTTTATCACTTATGGTTTGTTCCGGGTTCATGATTACGGCGATTTTACGTTTAAGTAAATTGCAGTGCATACCTTCAATGCCAATTTACATCGATGTTGTTTCCTTTTTTCTCCACAACAAGGTCTGCGCAACAAAGAAAAAATATTGTACATGACTAAAATAAAATATATCCTTTCTATAATAAGAACGGCTTCTGTTAATCTGTCCGAAACTAGAGTTAGAGATTAGGATAAAAGATTGCTTTCAACAAGACTTATAACTCATAACCTCATAGACTCATAACCATCAATTGCCTGGTTGGTCGTGAGATGAAGACTGTTTTTTTAAATTGGATACCCGCTCTATAGTTCGAGGGGGAGGTTTGCTTCAACCAATTATATTTTTAAATTTGAGAGCCAAAACAAAAACAAAGCACATCAATGAATAATCAGAATGAACTAGGAAAATTTCAACTCATTCACTACGATAAGCACTTGTGAAGGGCCTGCAGACAATTCATTTCAGATAGAAAACCTCTCGCGAGGACTTTTTACATTGAGGGTGAATGGGTTGGGTTTTCTTTATTGTAGCCTCAAGTGAATAGATTTAGATTTTCTTGGTTCGCATGCATTGTGTAGAGATTATTTTAGCCTGTGTTCATGTAAACCCGACAGTAAATGATGTTTTAAGCACTAGATAAAGGATTGTTCATGAACCTAATTAACATTGGAATACAAAATGGCGGACAGAGGAGCAGTAGTGCAGCTAGTCTTTACAGTTAACTAGAGAATGATGGCAAAAAAAGTGAACTAGATGTAAACGGATGTAGTGTTCCTGAATGGGAAGTAAGATGTTTTGATAATATTTCATGTAATTCATATAACAAATGAATGAATGAATGAATGCGGCTACCTGGATCAAGCTGTGAGTTACTATTGTCAGTGTTCACACAAGACTGTGAGGAGTGAAGTGGTAAAAGAGAGTGTTTCTGTGACTTTTGTAGGCGTTACAGGTGGAGAACACATACTGTAAGTGCTGAGCCAACCAAATAAAAAGATGCCATTTTTGAATTTCAAATGCATTCAGACAGATCAATTCTGCTCTAAAGCAATTGCTGGTGATGAACCCAAGGAGTTAAAAATGAGTAAGGCCATTTCCGAACAAAGTCGTTGACCACAGCAGCTAAAGTCAGCAGCACCTCATTGTCTACTCTGCAGACAAAAGAAACTAAAAAGTATGCAGGACTTCTGATAAGCGATATCAAACCCATTTCAAATGTAAACACTGCAGCTGCTACATGCACCAGAAGGACTGCTTCGAGTAGTACCACACTGTGTGCGAACATCTAGCTCAGGGATGTTAAACTCAATTTTACAAGGGGCCAAAATTCAAAACACAATCTAGGTCCTGGGCCGCACAGGATAAACACACTAAAACTAAATGTTTTTGGAACATAAACATGGATAAAAACAGACAAAAACATCATTCTGAAACAAACTTTAGGTTAAATTTAATTGAGAAGTATGCAGTAAGACAGCTAAAGCGCTGCATGATGGGATCTGTAAATCTGTGCAGTATTATGTAATCAGCGCTTCACATCAATGGGCCTCGAATAACAATAATGTAAAATGATCTTGCGAGCCAGATCTGATTACAAGGTGGGCCGGATGTCGCCCGGCAGGCCGTGAGTTTGACACATGTGATGTAGCTCATATCAAACTAAACCACCCTAAACAGATCTTCTATGAACAAAGGTCATGACATCTTCATATTGTGTTTGAAGACATACTCCAGGCCTTCGTGTAAAGTTTTTTGGTTTTGCAATAATCATGATTTGACTTAGTAACTTCTAGCATACTGGATTTTACTTCAAATTTGAATGAATATTTCCTAAACTAAATGCACTAGACAGATAATTTCTGAAGACTTACTTATGTTTTGATGAAAAAGCGTACTTGAATTATATGGGTTATACGATATACTTATTGTCTAGTTTTACGCAAAACTTTAAATATGCTGGCTGATTTTCGTAGTCAATATTGTAATAGTGCTAAAATTTTAAACTTCTTGCTTTTGGTTATTCCTGCAACATTCAAAATACTGATGGAAAATTTATATCACTGGAATTAGAATTTTCTGCGGGTCATTTTCCTGACTTCATTATGCAGATTGAATGAATAACGAAGAATTTGTGCACTACTTTGTGGATGACTGTTTGAATACTCTTTGTTGGTGCTAATTATTTATGTGCAGGCTAGAAATTAACTCTATCTATGTACATAGTGAATAAGTACAGTAGATGGCTCTCAGAATCCTATACATCAGATATGGCAGTTGTCTACTCCAGTTTATAGTATAACAGATGAAGATACAACAACTCCAAAAGCATTAATAATATCTGCAATTCCTGAATTTTCATTCGTTTGGATTGCCATGAGACTTCTATTACTTTTTTGAATTTCTTTGCCCTTGATTATTTTAAGGCTCTATCTCTTGCCACTTATTTAATCCTTAGTGCCACTACCGATGCAGGTTCCTGTTGAATAATCATGCATCACAATATTAACAGGTGCAGTTGGTGATTAGCAAGGTTTGTTAAATGTTCGATTAAAAATATTCAGCTGCTGGAGTTTGTTGACAAATTTCCTGTAGCTAGTTATGACGCAAAAGGTTGTGAGCTGTTTTCTCATTCATTTGAACAACGTATCACAAATGTATCATTCAACCTCTCGCTGAATGTCTTGTCAAGGAATGCTGGTCAATACCCATGATTTCAAAATTTATTCAGTGGCCAGCTCACTAGTTCACCTGTAGTGTATATGTACATGTATATATACATGTATAAACAATGATGGAAAAAAACAGTGTTGTCACATTTTAAGTTTTTTGGAAATGCTAAAAAACGTATCGCAACGCATATGCGATACGTACCAAGTAGATCGCACACATGTTGCGATCTACTTTGTACATACTGTTGTGGCGCTGTAGAATTTTATAGTGCAATAATAGATTGATAAGACCAATGTTGTCCAATGAAAACCTGTGTTTAAACTTGATGCTCTAATGAACAAACAGAAAATGCCCAAAATGTAATATGGAAAAAGTCAACAACCAACCAATCAAATGGAGTGATATTCTTTAATTCGTCGTTGTAGTATTGAAAGTGACTTAGCTAGTAGTAACAATAGTTTAGAATCACATAATTGTGCATAGTTTGACATATAGATATGTATATTTATAATATGATATGTAAACCACAGTAATATAATACAGGTGCTATGTAACAAGAATAAAAAGGTAAAAATGTAAAGATTGTTAGTGTAAGAATTACATTACAAATCATTACAAGTTGGCCATCATGTTATAAATATATTATATGTATATATATATATATGTTATATATATACATATAATCTATATATAGATATATATATATATGTTATATATATATAGATATATATATATCTTTACTGGCTATGTATACCAATTATATTTGTGTACATAGCCTGATCTGCTTTACGGGCTGCTCATAACATCAGTCAGCACATGACCCTTCATGCCAAATCATGTTTTTTTCTTCGTGATATATTATTTGAATTATAGGCGCCCTTTATAAAGTAACAGTGTTTCGTCTATCAAAACATGTTGGGATAAAGTACAAACCTTTGTAAACCTTGCCATGAGTCGATCAACCACAGGCTTGATTTTTTTGATATCGGTTTGTTGACTCCATACTATTGTCACAGAAATGTAAAGCACTTAGAATTCTCAGAAACTTGTCGCCTGACATGATTTTTGAGAAGGATGGAATAGCTGTTAGATAATCAGTCGCCCAACATGACTTAAAGGTTGACTTGCAAATAATGCCAGTTAGCATAACAATGCCAAAGACCTGGGATATCGTTTAATGTTATGTCAGCACAATTTTCATTTTTTGCAGCTCTGTACCTGTTTGTTTCTGTTCGTATAAATTCAATAATTTCATCTTGAAGCAATAGTTCATAGTAGTTCAATATAGAAGCCTCTGGAGCCATTCAAACTTTGATCCCTGGTGCAGCAGTGAAGGCAATATCTGGATTGTTTAACTCGATATTTTAGGCCCATTTCTATGTATCTAAGCAAATAAACACAGCAACCATTTTATGTGTGATAGAAATAACCTTACCAGCAATTTTCAAATTCTAATGGCAATTGCATTCATATATAATTTTCTTGTAAATAATAATAACAAATTGCATTCAACTTTCGTAGTGATAACTTAATCTAAATGCAGTAAACTAGTATTAATACGAGTTCTGGACCCAACCTACCCTCAGTCTGTCCCTGTCTGGGATTCTTGCCACCACCAGCAGCAATACCACCACCCTAATTCTGCCTTCCTCTGCCTCTTCTAACACCACCACCATGATTCTGCCTTCCTCTGTCTCTTTTAACACCACCACCATGATATGGCCTGCCTACACCTCTCTGATTATTATCCCCTGTCAAACACATAAAAAATTGTAAAACTTACAATTTGGTAATTTAAATATTTTGGTGATTTGAGCAATTTTTTGAAATTTAGTAAAACTATGTCAACAACATTTTTGACAAGACCTACCCGAAGCCTGCCTTCGCCTTGACTTCCAACCATCTCCAAAACCTCTCTGTCTGCCTCTTCTAATACCACCAGCTCCTACCATTGTACCTGCCTCTGCGATTGCTCCCACAACCTCTAGCTCGTCTTGGTTGTCTTCTAACATTATTGTCTTCACCTGAACAAACACCGACAGATATAATGGGTTAATGAGATTGCTAAGGTTATTGTAGAAAATGATTAGTTCAGGAAGGAGGTTAGAGATAGTTACTCAGAATCATAATGTTGAGTAAATAGTCAATAGTAATTGTTGAAAGAATGTGAAACGCACTTGTGTCATACTCAGAACTTTCACTGCTGTAAATTGCTTCGAAGTGTGGATTAGCATTCGAATCATCATGTACTGGCATATCGGATGAGTCATGTACTGACATATCGGATGGGTCATGTACTGACATATCGGATGAGTCCTGTACTGACATCAGATGAGTCATGTACTGACATATCGGATGAGTCATGTACTGACATATCGGATGAGTCATGTACTGACATATCGGATGAGTCATGTACTGAAATATCGGATTAGTCATGTACTGGCATATCGGATGAGTCATGTACTGACATATCGGATGAGTCATGTACTGACATATCGGATGAGTCATGTACTGACATATCGGATGAGTCATGTACTGACATATCGGATAGGTGAGCTGTGGATGTGGTTGGAGCAACAGCAAAAGATTATCTTAAAAGTAAAAACCAGTACTGGGCATGAAACCAGTAAAAAATAATAATAAAAAATGGTAAGAGTGAACTGTAACAAAATTAATTAGAACATCACATTCTTTTAACTTTTGAAAAGTTTTCCTATTTCTACTTTTTAACTTGATTATAAATTCTTTCAGCTGTTATATTATTATTCAAATGCATTTCAGTTTATGAAGTCAATGAGCAGCCATCATTGTACTGTATGCTTCAAAATCAGCCTCAGTAAGAGGCAGTTTTGAAGATCTTCCAGATTTGTACTTGGAGCAGCCAAGTAACATTACAAGAGTTACTTGACTGCTCCAAGTACAAATATCGGATGAGTAGGATTACCTTGAAGATGCATTGTATCATCATTGCTGCCTGAGCTGTGACGACCTTCAACATCAGAAAATGGCAACGAAGAAGCATTGAACAAACAAGCCATTTCATACATACAAAAAAGAGAAACTAAAAAAAATGTGAAAATAAATATGCAATTTAGCTTGGAAACTTTCTATTGAGCTATAAATCTTTATGAATTCTATTGAGCCATGAATTTTTATAAATCTGAAAAACCCTGAAAACAGCTGGTTCAATGCTGTGATTGACTCGTTGTTTAATAGTAAACTCGTTTTTTGAACACCAAAGTGATCAGGTTTAGGACTGGTCGAATGCATGCATATCCCAGTTATCACAAAGGAAGTGTGATCACATTGATTTGCCAAATCTCATGGCATTGGGCCTTCAGGTTAGTTCTAACCAACCATAAACTGTTCCTTAAACATTGCCATAGCAATAAAATGGTGTTTGCAACGTTGTCAATCGTTGGTTGCTTCAATGTAAAGGTAGTTTTTTTTGTAGCCCGGCACTATCGGGCCTAAAGCTTTTTTGACTGTACATGTAGCTCGAAAAGTTCAGGATCGGGACTAAGAGGGTAAATGAAAAGTAGGGGAGAAATGGGTAATGTGGACGGCTGGGAAAAGTGGACAGTTAAATTATTAGCTAAAATTTATAACCAATTCCACTTGTTTCATATTATAAAACCTTTCCTTTTCCTGTTAGAAGAAGCCACATGCTGATTTGGAAGTCTTTATTCATCATACATCAATCTGTAAGCATCTTAATATCTATCATATAAATAGTAATTTTTAATTGAGTTTTACTACTTGGGTTACATAATGTGAATGTTGTTGGAAATTTTGGGGCATTATGTACACAAACAAAGCATATTGTGTTGTTTATCTCTATTGATTGTCAGAAGGCAGCTTCTGACAATGACTGAGGTTTATCAAAATTTGTAGTAATATACAAGATGGGGTGATGTTGTCAAGATAAGTTGGGGTAAAGTGGACATGTCCACATTACCCTGTGCTGCAAGGCATATGATATAAACTGCTTAATTTGTTAGCTTCTATGTTAAGTCTAAATTGTTACTACTACTACCAGGCCTACTAGTAAATTTACTAATATACATGTAGATGTATCAGTCCAATAATTATCTATCAATAACTAGGAAAGCAAGAGTGGATGTTGTTTTGCACCAACCATTGATTGTGATTAGTAGATGTGAGTTTTTTAAATGTTGTAATTAGAAAATGAACATTAAATTAATTGCATTGCTGCTAGAAAATACATTTCAATACTATTATAGCAATAATAGTATTTGTACCTATCACACAGCTCTTGTTTTGTACAATCATTTGCAGACAACATGCCTAAAAATTACCAACAGGGGGGGGGGAAACAATAGCATCTACATATACAACTGAGCTAATTAACTCTGCTAGACATGAAGTCAGAAACAACAATAAATCAGTTAGTGAAGTCAGTGGAGCATTGGGAATTAAACGAACTTCACTGATTCGCTGTGATGAAAACAGTAAGACATTGAGTTGGAACACATTATTTATGACACACGAAGAAACTATATTGTGTTCCTACATACTAAACTGTTCAAACATGTTTCATGGTTTGTCCATCACTAAAACACAAGAGCTACTGTAGCATATGGGGTAAACAGTGGTATGCTCTCCCTGTACAGACATGTGTATTCAGGTGTTTCACAGGTGTCAGACACATGTATATACACCCTTAACCACGTTTACTGCAAATTCGTACATGTTGATACACAAGAATACATATGTATTCATGTTTATCGGTACATGTGGTTACACATTGTGTATACATGTGTCTCAAATCAGTATACACATGAATATGCAGCCTTCATGTGTATCAGTGTGTATTACAGATGTATGAGTGTGTACCGACTGTGTATCCAGATGTTTCAACATGGATACATGAGGTACTAATCTTTCACTGACTCAACCTTTTCTAGGACTAATATGCAGCTGATACAGTGTCAGAACACTGTACTGGTGTATGGAATATTATGCACTAGAATGATATGAAGAGAAAGCAGAGGGGTTATCGACCTGCTGTTTCGTTTGGAATTTCCTTTACACGTAGAATTTACCATTCTCATATTCATCATACATGTACGTATGTCATATACATGTATCGGAACCGCCTAGGCTACACGTATTACCCTGGCTGTATATAGTCATTTTGATAGTGGGACAATCAAGGAGGGATGTCACAAGATTACAATAAACTATACACTATGGCTATGTGATGATCGACAATGAAGCAGTATTATCCGTCTAATAAAATGTTTGACACCAACTAGGAACTTATGACCAGCTTTTATTTTATAAGAACCAATTTATATCAAAACATAATATAATACTGTATGCATAAACAGCGCAAAAGAAGTCAGAGCTGCTTTCAAACCACTTTTTTATGACTCAAATCAAATTATATCCGGCGAACTACAAATCAAATCCCCCACCCTTGTCAGCAGATTCGAAGCAAATCAAATCAGCCCAATAACGAATTCAAATCCTGAATCATTTGAGAATGATTTGAAATACTCTTTCAAATTGTTCGCTCAATTGTTGCATAGTATGATCAATCTACAGTATAGCTGTAGCGGCGTAGCCTGTACTCCTATCCATAGGATCTGAACCAGGGGAAAAGGGTAGGGGGTTTGCCCCCCCTGCCCGTTTTGGGTTCTATGGATAGGAATAGTATAACTGTATCTCTGTACCACTATATATATTATGTATGCTAAATTCATCACTAGATACGGTTTTGTTCTTTGTTCTACAAGGTATGTTAAAACATCATTGCAGAGCACATCATACCATACCATTGGCTCGATACATCAATGAATGAGTGGAGGGTTACGTAACAGTTTATGGTCATGGCTGTGACTTTGCTTTTATTGAAGCTTTTAAGCAAGAATTTACAAATGTAAAAAAAACAATTTTAGATACTTGTTTAAAGTTACAAAATATAAGATACAAATAAAAGATAAAACCTGAAAATATTGGCAAGTGAAACACAGTTACTGAGGCTTGAACTTAAAAGAAACGAAACTAAGCATTGAGCCTATAATTAACAGTTACATACTATTAACACATTTACTTAAATACACTTGTTGCATTTTAGAAAAACTAGCTTGCGCAAGTTTTCAGATGTTAAGGAGCTCCTGTGTGGCCTCATGATGAAGCCACTTTTACTAAAAACCCGTTCTATGGGAGCTGATGAAGCTGGTACTGAAAGGACCTTCAGCGCCAGCTTGCTAAGCCTCAGTAACTGTGTCTCACCTTGCCAATAGCTTAGAGTGTTACAAGATCTGCTTTTCGCCATATACTTTTCAATCTCCTGATTGACTGAATCCAGGTTGCTTGTACTCGCTAAAGGTGCTCTATTCAAAAAATCAGCGAACATATCTTCATTATCACATATTTGTATTTGCTGAGTGCATGTGATTTTCTCTTTCTGTACATCGTCCTGACCATCCAGCGAAGTCAATTCAGATGTGAGAATTCCTGAAAGAACAAAGATGAATAGCGATATGATACATTAAGACTCATATTCTAAGATGCTTAAACAGTCTTATTAGCTAGAACCAAATTGGCGGCGAGCGTCATATCACGATTTGGGCATGGTGATGCTACACGTAGGGTTCATGTATACATGTGAAACGTAGATCAGGCTACATTACCTCTCAACTTTTCTTTCACGGCAACTACTTCATCAGGTTCGCAGTAATTTTCGATAACCTCCAATCCCCAGTTCCTATCAAGAACCGCTGCTAATAAATATACAGACTTGCCGAAGAGTTCCTGTAATACACAACATTGAGAACACATTATACAAATATAGGTGATTAGGTGGTCTAGAGGTCTAAGTCATCAAATTGAGTTTTGAATTCTTGGCTATAGGCAGCTTCTCAACCCGAGTAGCTGAGTCTAAAAGGGAGTGTTTTGGGTGCACCATGTGCTTTTATACGCTTAGCCGCAAGGTTAACATCTGGAATGCTTGTACCCAGTGACCATGTGGTGAAAATAGAGCCACCGCTTAAGAGTGATCTGAATGAATATAATCAAACTATGTATTATCATAATAGCACATATGGCAAAGAGCAAATCATAAAAAAATAATATTCTCGATACATCATTTTCAATTATCCCAGATATTGAATTACTGTGTACTATGATACAGGTTCATTTACCCTTTCATCTACAGGTGATGGGCTCATTAGTGAAAACACCCCGACAAATCGCTTCTTCAAAGAGTCACTCAGTATTGTAGCTAAGGAGCGTAAAGCACCAACAGCTACCCTCTGTAAATGTCTGTGTAGCTGCATTACACATGGCTGTACATAAGAGAGAGTCACCACCTGTAAGGTTATAGATTATAGATATAGGGTTAGATGGTCAAGGATATACAGTAACAACATGTAACAAAATGACAATATACTACCCTCACATGAAAGACCAATAGTTAATGTATTTTTAAGAGTATTTCTCAATGAGAGCCAGAGACTGATTTATTCAATTCATAAAACACTGGATGCCCAATAACACACTTGTCTTAATTGGTGAAGTTGACTTATTCAGTCAGTCGGATAGACAATTAACCACACAAACCTTTTCTCCTTGGGTTACTTGGGTTGCCTGGTAAAACGGCTTCAGGATCTTCACAAAATCCAGCAACATGATATTTTCCCTAAATGTAAGAATGATGTGCTTGTTCCGAGTCTCTTCAAAACAAGCTGACAGGTCGTCTGCGGATAAATCTGCGATCCTAGAAATTTGAAGGTACAAGGAATTCCATCTTGTCGTATTCACTTGTGGGATACTCTTCTGTGGAAACCTGGCTTCAAAAGCTTCCTGCATGAAATAATTCAACCACACATGTGTTAGCCACAACCATATACTTACTAAGGGAATTAAAACAAACACAAACAATGCAATAGCTCCATTCTGTAAATCAAACATTTGAACAGAAATCAATGTTTTTTTTTATATTATTGTACAATTGATAAATCAAAGGGATTTTAATGAAAAAAATATCTGATCTGTGTTCAAATGTGTGATTTGCAGAATGTTATGTGATTAAACCCAAACCTGGCAGAATATGTTTTGGTATCTCACATATTCAATTTCATTGACTTTCTACCACGGTATGGGACCTTGAGGCATAACTTGTGGTAAAAGGAATGAGTGTGTAGTCCAGCTTCATCAATTAAACTTCCTACCTTGAATTTTGAAGATTGATGGAGCTTTGATGATATTTTGCAGCATTTACCAATGAGTGCTGTCAGTCCTTTCTGTTTAGAATGCATCAATCCATCCTTGACCGCAAGCTGGAGGCTGTGTGCAAAGCACCTCAGCTCCCTCGTGTACTTTCAGCGATCTCGAGTTCATCAAGGCTGCCATCCCCTTCCCATTCCTCATCTGAGTCCTCCTCTTCCTCCTCTTCCTCCCATTCCTCATCTGAGTCCTCCTCTTCCTCCTCTTCCTCCTCCACTGCAGTATCATCGGGTACTGGAATCCGAACTGTAAAAGCCTTGAGCATGTTGGCTGCATTGTCCGATATGTTAAAACTGATTTTATCCGGTATGTCAAATTCAGTTAAGACATCAGTGATATTCGCGTTGATGTTGGATCCAGTGTGCGATCCTGCAACAACACAATAATAAAAGTCATACACCCATAATATAGTTGAGGGCATTTACAAAACTCAAAAATAATCCTGGTAGATCAGGATTATGACACATAACATATCAATAGCTCAGAAACTTTTCAAAAACTTTTATGTATGACTCAAGACTTGCAGTAGAGCCTTGTTAATTGCCAGGGGTGTTGTTAGAACATTAGTGTAGGTAATATTTAAAACTTTAAGTCAGTTATACATCAAACATTGCTTTGCATCATATTCAGAATTAGAAGCTGTGTGTGATACATTCCTCATCAGAAGTTCTGGGATAAGCTTTGCCATTAATTTAGGGTACAAATCAGCTTGTGTGCCAATGGTGGAAATGCTATTTGGGTTACACCTTTCATTTTTACAAATGAAACCCTATCTGCACAAGAAACAGAGCCACTTGATAATATCTATCTAAATGAAATCTAACCTCTGAACCGCTGACAGCATAGCAGAGATGATTTAAGCTCACTGTCCATAATGTAATGTGCAGTAATGCCCAAGAACGATTGCAGTTTTCTATCTGTCCAGATGTCAACAGCCACTGATAGGCTACTGATCTTCTGCAGGTCTTGTGTCAGTTTTCCCAGAACTTGTCGATATTGCTTGTTAATGCCTTCCATGGTTCCATTTCTATGATAACAGCAGAAAAGTTCAATTTTATGTCATACAATCAATGCAGCATAAAGACGAGTGAATTTCTTCTAGCAATCTGGAACACATGTTTTGCCGCAAAATTAGGGGACAAGGATGAAATAGTTAAGCCGGCTTTAGCCTATAACACAAGATCTAAATACTTTGCCTAGGCATGGATATCATGCCAGGCAAGCACTGATGATCAGCGATCAAAGTGTTTGTCTTGTTTATCCTAAACAGTGACAATGGTCCTATTCGCAACCAGATTCCATATTTTTTATTAATGTGTGAATGAATTTGTTTCCAAAGAGTGTCATGACTAGAGGTCGTGAATACTGACTGTATATGCAAATGCAAGTCTTAGGCAAGTATTTAGGGGGTATGACCCTTAGAAAATGATTTATGTGAATACAATGTCCAGGACCTGGTCATAAATAGTGCTTATGAACTAACCTGCTTCCGTGTGAATATTTAGAGCCACAGCAATGTTTATTGCCTGCTGTTCTGGATCATTTGCCTTATACTTATTAACAGGGGCGAAGAAAGATGTGAGTTTAGGTGTTGGTGTGGAAGATGAAGCTGTTTTCTTATTTAAATATTCATCATACTTTGCTTTCCTGAAATAGAATTTTCAATTACCTAGCGATTGTTGAGCCAATACATTTACTAATCTGTTTGGGTACCCATACATGTATATGAAAATGAGTGACATCGCATGGTAAAGGTGCCAGTTCAATTTCCTAAGTTTCAAGTTTCCAATTTCAAAGTTCTAGGCAGCTTTTCAAGTGCTGGGCAGCTTTTTTGAGTAGCAGAATCTGGTAGGGGTTATGGGGGGACCATGTGCTTTCATGTGGTTAGCTGCAAGGCTAACACCTGGAGTGGTTTTACTCATAGACCAGGGTGTAAAAATTATAGAGACACAGTATACAAGCAAGCTATTTATTATTATTTATCATTGTAGATTTAAAGTGTCTCTAATTTATCATTTTATGTAAGCTTACGATGTACTGTGATTAGAGTGATTAATATGACGGGACCAGTTTCCTGTTCCAGTAGGTCCATCCTTCACAACACCATCACATTGCAAGCAGGTGGCCTCCCTTCCAGTTTTTGTAACTTTATAATTCTTGAAACACGCTTGTATTATCTACAACCCAACATGGCAAGGAATAAGTTTTTCTTATGCCAAGGTGTCACAATCTAACATCTCACAATGAGCGTGCGTGAAGTTTCCTTGTTTAATGTCTTGAATACAAACACTGAGTGGAGCTGACTTGATTCAAAGGGCCATGGCATGGTGACAAGCTGGATCTAAGTATAAAAAAACAAACAACATATCAGATTAACTTCAGATATTCACAGTTACATTATATGACTAGGATTGAAATAAAATAAATCATAGACATAGACACAAGAACCCGAACAGGGCATATCTTACATCTGGTATCTTCTGTTCTCTATTTGGCTTTTTGGGAATTCCTGTGACTGTCGAGAATGATTCTTGAGAATGAGATCCTGAGGCCTGGATAGGAGACCTTGATCGTGATCGAGAGAGTTGACTAGATTCTAAAAAGAATAATGAAGCTATGTAATTGTCGTGCAGTAACACACATGAGATGAGAGTATTGTATATATGATTAACATACAGAAATTTTTTATCACTATCAGATGTGGCCTGAGACAGACATACCAGGTAGATCTAGATCATATGAATCCATGTTGGCATCGTCAGTAACTATGAATGAGTCTGTCACGAGATCCTCGAACAATTCTTCAATAGAAAATATACTCATATATACTACATAATGTGCAAGTACACTTCATTCAAGTGTAAAGTGTGCTCTTGAGGGAAATCCCGTTTTAAGTATTATACTTCACTTAGTAAGTAAGTGACTGTGTATAAATTATTATTAATTATATTATTATACATATAATATAATTAATTATATAATAATGTATACATAAATGGTAATGTTAAAACTATGTATGATATATAATTATTACATGTATTATACTTACTTGGATAGAATGTTATTGTTATGCTATTCATTTATAATTTAAAATAATAAATTAAATCAAAATTTTATTTAATATTATTTTAATAAATTTGATATAACAAACAAAATTTGTATTTATTTTATTAATTAAATTCTACCCAATTATAATATAATGCATATTTATATTCATGAACATTGTCATTACTGTGAATATTGAATGTGTCTGTGGCATGGAATAGTATTGTATAGAATATTATATATTATAATACTCTATTCATTCATTCATGCCGTAGGCACAGCACAAGTAATTTTTATTTTGACTAGTGACTGTGAGGTTAGAGTGGGATAGCCACAACCAATTTCTAGCAATCAAATAATTGACATCAAAGTATTCAATGCCAGCACCACAACTACAAACATGCCTTTTCCACAACTTACCAGAGCTTTCTTTCTTCTGTAGAGGGACACGCACGCGGTTGCTTAGCCTCGGTATCGATGGTGCGCATTTCTTGCCAAAGTTTGGGCTAACTTCGCAAACGTCGTAAAAATGTTTCGACCGGTTACAGAAGACAAGGCTATCGATAGCGATGTGATTTATTTATCAAATCAAGTCTTCAAATCAGCCCGAAACTTCAAATCGAATCAAGTTACTTCCAAAACTTTTCAAATTGAATCAAATCACCATTTGTGTTAAATCAGTACAATATGATTTGTTTCAAATATTCGAATGACCATGATTTGAGAGCAGCTCTGAAAGAAGTGCAGAAAAGTACAAATGAAATGCCGCAGTCAATACACTTATCCGTGTAGAACGTTGAATAAAATAACAAAACTATTTTACTAATGCTTTACCGTTTAGTAAGTATATGTTGAAACATACTTTATGTACTCAGTGTTATGTATAAATGCAAAAAAACATCACTTTAAAAAATTTGAATGATATTTCTAGACAAAGCTATATTTCTTGACAATTACTTGACTCGTCTGTTTCCCTTATCAACCATTCACTACAGCAGCTTTCCCGCATTCTTAGCTTCTTTTCTCTTAGCTTTCTTTTTCATGTTTATATCTCTCCCCCTGCAATAGGAGAAATGCAATATTGGCCAATATTAGACGTAAAATGAACTGATATTATTAGAACCAATATTATTAATATAGTAATAATATAAAACCAATGCACTATTTTGTTTACATTTCAAAACGTCATAGCTAACAATATCAAGAAGTATCAAGAAGAATATCCAAACTTATAATTAAATATCGTAATCTCATAAGAGTCGTTAGAAAAAAAAATCATCGTCGTTTCCTTTACTTACACTGCGTTGGCCATCAGTTAGAATACCAAAGTACTCAAATGTGTCTAAAGTGTCAGATACTTTGAAATCGGCAAAAATGAAACGATTTCAGTACTCCTACGTTAATTACAGAGAAACCTTCGGCAATGCTATAGACTGGTGAAATGTGCACGTTTTTTTCGTGAAATGTGCACGACTTAATCGTTCTATTTCCCTGTCGCTCGGCGTTTCAATTTCAGGTCTTAACTTTGATAAAGGTGAGGCTTAGCAAGTTTTAATAACGATTTTCGTCCAAATAAATCTGTCTATTTGTGTATAATCCGATCAGATGGGTAAGTTTTAAGATAATGCCGACGGTTTACAAAGACTTGGTAACATATTTAAATAGGTTTGTGTTTTGTATCGTTATTATACTTTAACGACTCTACAAAACGATGGATAAATTTGTTGATGAAATTTTGATACAAGGGTTCGTTTCATTGTTGATGAATAATTTTCGGGATTTGTGTGCACATGTGCATTTATCATAAATCTCCCAACCAATCGCCTTGCTCTTGTTTGGTCGGGGGTCTAAATTGCTATTTTTATTAAAGAAATTTTAATTTCGAACTGCTTGTTTTGGCATTGTCACATAGAGTAAGACACTTTCTACGACTCTCAACTAAAAAGTGTGTTCAAAATTTTAATCTTATAGTAGAGGTTGCGAACTTTTAAATGCTCTAAAAAGTGTGCTATCCATTCTGCACTAAAATGAAAAATTGAAGTAGGTAGTTTAAAATGTAAGGTATGGGTTAGGTATTTTACTAAAACGTTTTTATATTGTATTAATTGCTGTAATATAGTGTTTGTAATAGACAACCTTGATCTGTCCTGAAAACCTGATCAAGTCCAACTGAGAGAGGTAACACCACTTGGGCGAGGCAATACCAATAGAAAGAAGGAAGAGTCCTTTTTCCACTATATAATGCCCAATTGAAATCAGTGATTAAATTTCTTGATATGCTAATCCCTTCATTAGTATGTTATGTCACGGAATACACGTCGTTGACTATCAACAATGCGAACGACGATTGTTCAATCTATACTCAAACCTCCTAGATATATGCATCTAGATATAGTGTCTTATAAAAACTCTCTTCAGAGTTGTAGTGTATGTTTTGTAACTGTAATGAATAAAAGCATAAACAATGTTATTAATTAAAAGTAAAAATTGAGTACGGGAGCTTTACAGGACGGGAGATTACATAATAGCACTTGCGATTTAAATATGAACAGATAACTCTATGAGATCACAATTCTACTTAACTTAATAAATGTATAAAGTAACAATGTTCCGAATATGACTTGTCAAGGATATTTTTGACCTGAGATGGCTCCACAGACGTCATGCCTTTGTCCTCATTTTTTATTGCTGCCAGTGGGTGGTCAAGCCAACCCCTGACCTTTTTGGCGTGGTGTGTCCAGTCCCAATTGATCCATAAATATGGCCGGATGTAACACACACCAATAAAATTTAGAGAACACACCATGTCCCAGCACCGTACAACCAGATCAGCAGTTTTTAGTTCTTTATTACTTACAGTAGTTTACTGTTTGCCTTCATGCAATCAACAACCAATATTTTGGTTTCAATCATATTTCATTAGTTTACATTCAGCTTATTTCAACAATGTGCCTGACATTGGAGGCAAATAGGTCAGTCAACCACATATGCATATTTCTATACTTTCTTGAAGATTATTGTTACTACTTGGCCTCAATCATACATTTATTCATATGTTTTACTGTTGTGCTCATTACAATATGTAATTGCATTTAATTCTATCAAGGTTACCTTGTAGTTTTATCTTAGTATTGTCTATTACCGACTTCACGGCAGATGCTGAGGCTAGATACATACAGTAATGAAGTTGCACAACTGAAGCATCACCAGTAGAAGCTCTTATTCTCTTCTAGTCAGCATAGTTGTCGCTTTTTATACGTGAAGTTTTAACAACTTCACAGTAAATGGCAGCAATGAATCACAGCAATGGCAATTTCACAGTGAATCACAGCAGTGGCAGACTAACAGATCCGTTTTCCAATTTTATGAGGCCATCAGTTAACAACTCTAAAAACTTCTACGTCGTCGATGGCATCACTAGCACTGGAGAAATCGAAGACACCATAAAGCTTGTAAAGGACACTATAGAGGTATGCAGTGGTGCTAAGCTAAGACTACACAAATTTATCAGCAACAGTCTGAAGCTGTTAAACACAATCCCTATTTTTGAGAGAACAAACGAGGTACAAGGATTAGACTTCCTGAAAGACAAGCTGCCAACAGAAAGGATGTTAGGCCTTGAGTGGTGCTCCAACAGCGACACCATGTTTAAAAATAGCAAGACAACTAAGCCTTTCACTAAAAGAGGAATACTCTTGCTCAGTTCGCAACTATATGATCCACTTGAACTACTGGCTCCATTCACACTGCTCGGCAAAAACATCATGCAAAAGGCCTGTCAAAGCTCAGTTGAGATGGACGAAGAAGTTTCCTCGGATATTAAGACCAAGTGAATGACCTGCATTGAATCGCTCTCGGATTTGAAAAAGGTAAAGACTAGCAGGTGTATAAAACCTCTTGAATTTGGTGGAATAGCTCGCACAGAACTTCATCACTTCTGCAATGGCAGTCTGTCTGGCCACGAAGCTTGTTCATATGTAAGATTCACAAACAAACAACAACAGGTACACATAGCATTGCTCATTGCAAAATCCAGAGTTGTACAGCTGAAGTCTACAATGAGTGTGTCTCGCCTCGAGCTGCAGGCCGCAGTTGAGGCAGCACACTTAAGCAATGTGATCCAATCAGAGCTACGCATAGACATTGATGCAGAGTTCTTCTGGTCAGATTCCCAAATCACACTAGGAAGAATAAAGAATAGCAATGCAGGCTACCACATGTTGGCAGCCAACCGAGTAAAAGTGATGTCTGTCTCAACCTGATTAATGGTTCTTCATGGCATGGCCAATGAACCCTGCTGACATAGTTTCTCAAGGATCCCGTGTGAAACCCGTGTGAAAGATATTTAGCAATCTAGGTGGTGGGAAAGTCCTGAGTTTCTGCAAACTCGGAACATTACACCCCTATCTGGAGATCAGATAGATTATGAACTAGCAGATGAAGACTCTGAACTGAAGCATGTCAGAACAGCTCCGCAATCTCAGTCTAAGGAAATGAAAGTTGGAGAAAACACGTTCAGCAAGTTCAGCTCCTGGGAAAAGCTCATTCGGGCCATAGCAAACTGTAAAAAAATGACATCGAATAAATGTTGGAAGAAGCCTATACTTGCTGTGAATGACTTAAAAGAAACCGAGAAAGTCATTGTCAAAATGGCACAAAGTGATGTGTATGAGCAATACATCAAACACATCAACAAAGGAACTACCTGGAAACAGAGTAGCATTGCCAAACTGAATCCATATTTAGACCCCGAACAACTACTGCTTATTGGTAGGAGGGTAAAAAACTCGACTGCATTAAGTCTTCAAGAAAGACACCCACTCATTATACAAAAAAACCCTCATAGCCAAGCTCTTAGTAAGGCAATACCATCAAAATGAATGTCATCAAGGGAGAACCACAACCCTCGGAGCTGGCTATTGGGCTGTTCGAGGAAATAAGCTAGTCTTTTTATAAGTGAAGTTTTAAGAACTTAACATGGCTGTTCCCTTGCGTGTTTAGTTATGTAATTGAGTATAAACTTTTACTAGCTACAACATTTTATTGGTTGAAATTTAAACCTTCAATAAAACTTGCCATGATGTAATACTACAAAAAATGGAGCATCCAATGTATTACTTGATATGCTAATAGTCACTGATCTGTGTTAAAGTACTCACCACACAGCTATAATCGTTATGCCTCTAAGCCATCTGATAGAGGAACAAGTTGCTTAACTTAAATCAGTTGATATGTACAAGTGTATAACTTTCTGTCCTTATGAAGGGTTTTAGGTTAGAAAGCTTAGCAGAAACTGTATTATATATCTTACAGCAGTTGTTATACTGTGTTTTTTTTTTCAATAGAATTGTTATTTGATGTAATAAATATTAGATCTTTTTCTATGACTATATTGAACCTCGTCATGCTTCAGTCTTACAGTTCATGTTGCAATACTACAAATGACGATGAAGTCAGTTGTGGCTGAAAGTTTTGGTGATTTTTTGTGTGACTAATTTGTAGACATATATAGATGATCCTTCAAGCTTAAAACTAATTGATGGACTAATTATAGGACTAAAGATTATTATTCAGGCTTGAACTGGTGTAATTTTTTATAATTGCAATGTATTTTTGTTTAATGTAGGTTTGACTGTGGAACATGTTACTGGGGCAAAGAAAGCTGCTGATGTTATAAGTGATTCTGGCGACTCCTACCCTCACCTTTTCATGAGTGCTGAAGTATTTATCGAGTTCTTCTTGCCACAAGCATCAACCATAGACCACAGACATAGGTACAGATAAGTGTTTGTTGATGAAAGTCACTGTATTGTGAAATGGTGATTTAGTGACAGACAAAAATATTTTCAGTTACTCTTCAATTCACAACATTTACTTCTGAAATTTTCTCTGGCAACCAGCAATAAGCATATTTTACCTTTTGGAGGTTATCTTAACATGTCCCCAAGTTACATTTCAGATCGAGTGAACTTTATACTTGTTCAACGTTTACCCTTATTATCATTCCTTATGACACTCTGTACTCCCTCTATAAATGTTTGGCCTAGGTTTAATAAATTCTAGACACTAACTAGGCTACTTAATGATGAAGCTCCAGGCATGTGTTGCACTAATGGAAAAGTATAAATACCAGTCATTACTGCACCCCCTGAACCATTGCAAAGTTTAATGATTGAAAATAGGCGAGAGTGCATATTCTCGCCACTTTCTATCTAATATTCGCAAATATAACAATTGTTTTCAGATGACATTTTTTGGAGCTTTACAAGAAGTTCGCGAGCAAGGTTCTATGCACACTTTCAAAGTGCAAGGACAGATTTATCCTTTGCATGGATCGCTTTTGCCAGCTGAAAACTAAGGCAACAAGTTTTTGCAAATTTTCTTCATGGACAATTCTGATAAGTAATTCAAAAATGTCAAAATGTCTCAGGTGTCAGGCGTAACATTGTCCAGGATTTGCAAGGCTTTTTTCACAACTACAACTACGTTCAAGAATTTTAAACATCCATGGAAAATCTAACAGATGACAGTTTGAAAATTGTAATTCGTACAGATAGGCGGCCAGCTGGAGAACATGAATGAAGAGATAATGCCCCCGATTTAGACAAACCAGTGATTGTTATTGTAGGACAGGACTTTGGTAAGACATATGTTGCACAAGCGACAATTGGGACTAAAAAAAGAGTTTCTGAAACGCATATATCCTACGACGCGCTACAGTGCCCAATCATATACTGGCAAGGACAAGATAGATATCATCTTACAATTAGGCAGGTAGACATAAACACAGATAATGAAGCACAAAGGAAAACAGTATCTGCCATGGAATTTTATGCTTTTAGAATAATGATACGAAACACAGGATCAAACCCCTTACTCAAATGCAGACACCTGCTCCATCAATTTCTGACAGACATGTACGAAAAAATTGTAAGTGAAAGATTGGCTTATATTAGACATAATCAAAGACTTGGAGCTGACAGTTACATTTACCTAAGAAACGCTACGCAAAATGATGCACAGAACATAGGCCAATTATTCATTCTTCCTGTACTGGTAGCCCTCGATACATGCATGAATATGTTCAGGATGCTATGACCTATGTCAAAAAACATGGAAGGCCATATCTCTTTATAACATTAACATGCAATCAAAAATGGAGGCGATATAAAAAAGATCTCATAGATGGACAAGCAGCTCATGACAGACATGACATTGTAGCTAGAGTGTTTGAGCTAAAAGTGAAACCTATTTTTGGCGATGCTCAATGTTTCCTTTATCCAATTGAATGGCAAAAGCGAGGTCTGTCTCATTGTAATTGCCTCTTCTTCTATGGCTGGTAGAAAAAGACGCTCAATTCAGGTCGACTCAATAATATCTGCAGAAATTCCAGATAAAGGGGACCCAACTCTGTACAGCATCGTTACCAAGTAAATGATACATGGACAATGAGGCAACCTCAATCGTTTTTCTCCCTGTATGAAAGATGGAAAATGCTCATGACACATGATGGATATCCGCAATATAGAAAACGAATGCCAGGGATGGCAGGACATTTTGCAAGAATTCAACACTAGCACAGAAATTGAAATTGACAACAGATGGATTGTGCCATATTGCCCTCTTCTATCGAGAATTTTCAACACCCATCTGAATGTGGAATATTGTCATTCGATTAAATCCATAAAATACATTTGCAAATACATTCACAAAGGTAGATCAAGCAGCTTTTGTTATAGAAAATAGCAGGAACGAAGTAACTACCTTTTAAACTGGTAGATCTATATATTTCCAGCAATGAGGCTGTTTGGAGAAATTTAGGGTTGCCGATTCATCAGAGACATCTTGCAGTAACACACCTTAGCGAACATCTTGAAAATGGACAGCGAGTGTACCTCAATGAGGACAACATCGAACAACATGCACAGGAACCATCAAGGGCTACTTTACCAGAATTTTTAAAAGCATGCCAAAACGATGAGTTTGATGAAACTCTACTATATCATCAAATGCCTACTTACTACCGTAAGTCCTCATGCTCAAGCCGCGCGGCTTATCTGGCGGCTTCTGGTTCAAAGTCATAGACCGCGGTTACTTTTAAAACATATGTGGGGCTCAGGGCGGCTTTTCGATAAATACGTTCTCTGCTCAGCTCCGGCGCTATAACCATAAAATCGCATTCATGATACACTTATGTATGAGGGTTTTGACGACCTACTCGTTTATTTTCAAGGTCATGTTTATGGAATACTTGAGGCTAAAGAAAAATTTATCGCTCAAAGTCGAGATGAATTCGTGACACACGGGTGAGAGAAGTGGTTGGGAGCGTGTTAATATCTGCTGACATCGAAGCAGAAATTATGGATCAAACTGAGTGCAAAACTCACCACATCAAACAAATTGCAGCAAACCACAGGTGTTCAGTTATTTCACATCATTAGCAACAGCAAGACTGAACTCATTAACTTGATACAACCATGTCCACTAGTGCTAAACCTTTACGAAAAACCTACAGTGTAGCCTATAAGCTTAATCTAGTGAACAAAGTGAACCATGATGCAAAATTGGATGAAGTGGCTAGAAGAAATGGTATTGATAGGAGAATGTTGCAGAGGTGAAGAGCTACAAAAACAACTTTGAGGAACTCGGCCCAAACAACAAATGGTGCCAAGCTAACAAAACTTCCATCAAAGAATGGGGCATTATCACTAGGAGCATATCCAACTATGGAGTCGGCTCTCAGGACTTGGATTTTAGAGCGGAGAGAAAAAGGGTGAATACATAAAATTTCTCAAACATTAAGCTGAATCAATCCATTGTGGTCTGTGGTTGCCAATCAAATGGGCAAAATGAGATTGGGATTAGATGATCTACGGTAAGACAATGAAAAAGCAATAATGATCCATTGATGAAATAACTTTTTTAAATCTGATAATTAAAATTCATTTATGTTATTACCAATGATCATATTTCATTATTAAAAGATAATAAATCCTCCCAAAATGTTCATATTCAAGCTCTGCTTAGCAGTGAGAACTTTGCATGGACACCATTATTAAATTATATTAACAATTCAATCTCATCTCATATGTTATCTGGATACAATCTAACCTAGCACCCTGATTCTAAAATGGGGGCAGACCCTCAACCCAAAAGAGCAATATCCATTGTAGAAACAATGCTTCAATCATCTATTGTCATTTTACAAAGGGTTGATAAACAAAAACACTAGATCCTGTAAAACATAAGCCCCATTCAAACAAACGTTTGAACCCAAATCAATGGTTTTTATATGATGTTGCGTTTAAAAAATCAAACAGATTTTAATTAAGACTTATCTAATCCAAGTTAAAACGTTTGATTTGCCGAATGGGGCTACAATTGTCATTGATAGCTTCCTATGATCAAGCTTTGCGACTCTTTGCATATCATACAATAAGGAGGTTACCCATTTAATTTGTGATTTTATGTAATCGAGTCAAATTAAAATTTTGTTTTAGATGGGAATATGGGATATGTCTCCTTCACTGGTATCACTCATATGTACTGTACTACAAGACATAAAGCAGGCTGTCTATATGGTCGTTTTGGATAACCCCATGCCTGATGGAAACTGCTTTTCACCGGTCAGCATTGACATCTAGAAAGTGTTGTAATAATGTTATTATATGGTTGTTTAAACAGGTTATCAGTAACCAAAGATGACATCACAAGCAAAGGCCAGTAAATTTTTAGCGAGCAAAGACTAGCAGGAGATTTTAAAGCTTTTAATGGCTGGCTGCAGAATTTTCTCAGAAGTAAGCTGACCAGTAGACGTGTGACTGGGTATGCTCAAAAGTTCCCAGCGAAAGCGAATGTAATGTGTTCTGCATTTATTGGGACCTACCATATAATCGAGTATGTATTAAGTATTAAGTAAAAAGACTGGTGAAAACTGGATGCAGAAGCTAAGTTGAAAAAAAAAACATTGTATCAGTAGGTCACCTTTCCTATTGCAGCATAAAAGTAGGACCGCAATCGTCATGATATTAATGCATGTTTCATTGGAAGTACGCCGTCAGCTTTAAGATCATCACTAACCATATTTTGCAGTGCGTTATTAGTTATATTGGATTGTTTCAGAGATAAACCCGCGCAATGTCATAAATATGGACGAAACCCCATATACCTTGATATGGCATCAGACACTACCTACGCATCAATTGGAGCGAAAAATGTTTTGGCGAAAACCTCAGGGCATGGCAAGCTTAGATTTACTGTGGTGCTGACCATTATTGCCTCTGGTAGAAAACTTCCACCTATGATTATTTTCAAAAATTTGAAGAACAAGCCAAAACTAATGACTGGTGAATCTTGGTCAAATGGTGAGACCTAATGCTAGTAACACACCTTTCCCTCACCTCAGTATTGATCAAATGTATGTCAGTTTTTTTTCTGACAGTGTGGTGTGAGCTATACTTTTTTGTACTTGAGACATAAAGACCAGACAGAACCTAGTTCTATCATCAAAAGAACCTATAACTGGCGGTGTAGGTTGGATCATAGCCTAGTCAAACGCAGACTAACACTTGGTTCGAGGGTTAGGAGTGGATGGCCAACCCCCAACCCCAGAAGAGGTGGGTCTGCCCAGTCTAAGTGGAATATTTCGATTCATCATACAAAATTGTGATGTAAGACCGGTATGAATTGTGTTATTTGGTATTTATCTGTACTCTGTCGGTATGCACTTCACAGTAACAAAAGGGGTAGCATGACGGAGGAGTTGTTCCAAGAGAATGTTGACCTTATAACCAAAAAAAGAACTAGTGCAATGTTTTCACCACCATCATTGCTATTGGTGGACCAGGCAACATCACATAAGATAGCTGCTGTTACAAAGGTAAACCATATGGACGCATTACTCATCTCAGCAGGCTGCGCCCCACTGGTACAGCCACTTGATGTCAGCCTCAACAAGTTATTCAAGGCACACATGAGGAGATCTTGGAAAGATTGGCTCAATCAGCTTACAGAAGCTCATTGTTTGACCAAGTAAGGCAAACGCCAAAGGGTGAGTGATAGGATAAAAGAACATTTTATTTTCAGGGAACAGCAGTTGTAGCTGAGATAACAGACCACCTCATCAATACATGTAATATGGCAGTGCTCTTTTAGAGCAATGACACCAAATAATTATTTATAATATATACAGGCATCCTATCTTCAAGTTGCTGAGTGGGTAGGTGAAGCGTGGGACTATTGCCAATGACAAAGTGGGAGGATAATGTTCACTCGCGTCTTCAAGAGAAACTATTTCCAGATGGCCCAGTGGTTATTGCCGAGGATGAAGAGGAGATTGAGGATATTGATGAACAGGAGATCTTTTCGGATGAAGATGATGGGTAGCTATATTCAAAGATTAAAAAATGATTGATTCAAAATCCAGATTCGCAGAGGCATTATTGATGCATTCTGAAAATTGTTAAAGAATAGAGGAAGCATAATATTTTTATGCTTTATTATTTATCTTGAGGTGTTGACTGATGTTCTAAATAAAGAATCAAGGAGATTGACCAACCAGAAGCTGAGATATAGCCAGCCAAACACAGGTCTACCAAAAAAACAAGTGTTTTGGTAGTCATCAATATATGACGTATGAAATCGACTTGTGTGCCATTGGTCAATTAAGCCAACTAATGCGCTCTCTTATAACAATCACGGCGTTTTAATTGGTTTAATCCCTGGAAGTATAGAACAATCAAATTGGGCCTAACAATCATCGCTCTGAGAATTCCGAACCAGTCCCTCTGACGTGTAGATTAGTTTTAGAATAAAATAATTACACGCATCTATTATTTCGCAACATTCGGCTATCACTTTCTACAAATTATATTAGTTACATCATTTATTCTATACGCAGTTATATTATTATTTTGTATAATATGCATTATGATTATAATATTAATCATAAAAAATAATCATAGATAAGATAATAGATCAATAGAAAAATCAAATCAAAAGTTATCGTTTTCTTTTTTACAGCAAGAGCAGCACAGTCAAGTTATTCTTTTTAAGATTATGGCTGTAGTGAACTTACAGTCTGTTAATAGTGATGATAATCATGAAAGTCAACTAAATGCTGCAGTAGATACACAATAGAAAAATGATGAATGAACAAAAATTCACATTCTCATTTCTTATTCTAAACGACTTGCAATCGCGGATGTCGCATATAGACTATGCACGCGCCGTTCGTTGAACAGAGGATCTTCGGAGCATATCCGTGGAGATCGAGTTAAAATTTGAAGCACAACAGTCAAAATATGCTCTTCTGTTTTGACAAATCACGGCGAGGGGTTGTGGGCAAATGCCTTTACCACACAATGTTTGCTTGATTTTCTTGAGAAACCAGAGCTAGTCTGTAAATTATTTACTATCGCGAGAAGCTTTTCACATCTCGTAGCCAAAACAATCATTATACGTAACGGCGGTAAGGGTGCACAACTCCGGCACATGAACATTAAGTCGATTTTATACGTCACAGTTTTCGGGATTTTCGAAGGGTTTTCCTCTGATTCTTTATTAGGTAGACCTATGTTTGGCTGGCTATATCTCAGCTTCTAGTGGGTCAATCTCCTTGATTCTTTTTTTAGAACATCAGTCAACACCTCAAGATAACTAATAAAGCATAATAATATTATGCTTTCTCTATTCTTTAACTTGAAATTAGTTGGCTTAGAAATTGATTTGACTTTTTTTGTTCTCAAGATTTGAATGAAATGACAAAACAGAGAGAAGTGGATGGAGAAACATCATTGGTTGTACATGTGACAAAACATGCCACGAAAAAAGTGAGTGATTAAAAAGTAACATAACTTCATTCAATGTGATACGACATGCCAAGAAAAAAAGTGAATGATTAAAAAGTAACATTAATTCATTTAGATTGTAATAGGCGTAACTCTATAAGTAATATGGTCAATTGATGGTAGTGACTAATATAAGTGTTATGGTTAGCATAACCTGTAAGAAAGAGGTCAAATGCAATCTAATAACACTATTTTCTATCTTACGACATTCATTTAGTTTACACAAAAGCTTAGATTCAATTACGAACCCAGTTGGTTTTCACCACACCACTGATTCGTCCGAGACATTTGGTTGCACTGTCACCATCTAATTGATGGAAAAAAGATATTTTTGCCAGTAGAACAATAATTATGTGACATGATGTTTATGGAGCCAGCTGAAGAAGTCAACAATATTTTTCTCTTCATATGGTTATCATCAAATCTGTTATCTGACATGTTTGCTCTGGTTTGCCATTGACATTCTCCTGAGACATTCAGTGTATTTGTGTCTTGCAACCTTCATAAACATAAATGTTTTCCTATTTAATCAATTGTTATTGTAACAATACGATTTTGGGAGTACAATGGTTTTTATGTATGATATATATAAGAGCTGCATCTTTAGAATCTCGTGTGTGCAGAATACGAAGTGCGTGAGATGAACATGTTACCAGATTACTAAGTGCCAGATCACCAAGTCGACATGTTAATACAATAAAGTTTTGCTACAACGTGCGAATTCACTTATTCGATTCGAAGATAGATGGTAATTCAACTACGCCGCACTCTACCATCACATTGGTGTCAGAAGAAAACAACACCATGTCGCGCGAACATCTAGGCGAAAACTCACTAAGACAGGATGACGTAGAAGGTCATCAGATGACGCAAGGTCACGTAGAGCGGACGCAAAAATGCTGGAGATGTCACAGGCGATGACTGCAGCAAACCAGCGAATGGCCAGATTAGAAATGATGATGGAGAGAATAATGGAGAGCGAAGACGACAGGAGAGCAGACAGAAGAAGCTATGGCAGGGGAAACTACGACGAAGACAGGGTAGGTGGAGAAGTATTTATAAATGGCGGTAGATGTTTAAGAGGCAATGGTTCCCAGAGAGATTGGGCGAGATTTGGCTTGTCATTTGAGGGAAGGTCGGGAGATTTTGAATCATTTATAACAAAATTTCAAACATGTTGTCTGTTAAATGTGCCAGAGGAGTTTTGGGTGTTGGTACTTGGATTATACCTTAAGGGCCTAGCAGCTGCCTATTTGAGAGAAGAAAGGAAACGTTAGGTAATGACTCCTCATTCTTTGCAATTAGGTTGCTGAGAGATAAGTTGTCAGCAGTTAAGGGCAAGGAACAGATCGCAATGGAAATCTCATCTGTTAAGCAGAGAGGGCGAGTCTGTGCGAGAATACTATGAAATATTCAGGATGGTTGTGGCAAGCAGTGTGAGCGGTGAACAGAATTTGTTCATTCTCTTGCATTTTAGAATGGGTTCAAAGGCTAAAATCAGGGAGAACATTATGGCATTGCAAGGCAAAACAGCAGAAATGTTAAAAGCAGCCACTAGTGTTGAGACAGGATTGAAGGCTGAGAGGGTAGCTGAAACCAAAGAGATTGCAATTAATTACAGGGCAGGTCTTAACCCTCCCAAAAATAAAAGGTTTGATGTTAGAGAGAAGCGTTGCTATGGATGCGGCAGTACATCGCATCTTATAGGCCAGTGTAGGAGTAGTACGGCGATGGGTAGTAGAAGACAATTTGATGAGAAAAAAAGCTTTGGGAATAACTTTGAGAAACGAGGGATTGATCAGAAAGCAGGACAGTGATAGTAAGTTTGTAGGAAGGCAGAATAATTTTAGACCAAACAGGGACAACGATCGCAGAAGCAATGTCTCAGAACAGATGCCACAACAGTTCGGGCAATTTTTGACAGCCACACATTCAGGTAATTACACTTTGTCTAATACTAGGGATCAAACTGTAGCAGCAAATGCTACCACCGCACAGCCTCAGCCACCTGTGCCAGTAATGCAAAATGCAAGCAATCATCAGGAAGTTGCAAACAGCATTGTATTCGACAATTTAGTTTGTGATTGTGTGAGTGAATGCGAAGGTGCAAGTGGAAAAGGTGTGATTGTTGAGCAATCTGAAGTTGAGAAAAATGTGGATGTCGCCGACTTTGTTAGCGAAAGCTGGGAGAGCGTGCAGCCAGAGGTGATCAATGAGAAAACTGTAGACAGCGTAATTTATGAGCCAATAGTGGAAAAAGTTTGTTGCGAGCCTGTCATTGAGGAGGTTGAGAGTGTTTGTTCCGAGACAGTTGTTGCAAAGGTTGAGAATGTCATTTGTGAACTATTGTTTAAAAGGATGGCAGATGCTAGTGTAATGTGTGAGCCAGTGTTTGTAAAGGCTGTGAGCACAGCCGCTCAGGCTAGCGTAACAGAGTACAAAAGCAATTTAAATTTGGAAGCTGTGATTAGCCAGGAATGCGAAGTCTTGATTGGTTTGCGGGACAAGGAAGCATTTAATGACGGTATCCAAGTTACCTACTCTAGCTATGAAATATCAATTAAACACAAAGATGTAGCAGTGACTGGCAAAATACTTCAGCAAATACTAGCAAATGAAACCTGCTGGTTTGATTTGCGTTGGAGCTGCTTTTTTCTTATCCAATGAAATCAACGCATAATGGAAATTGCCGCGGTGACGTAGGTAGCGACTGTAAACATTGCGAAGCTAATGATAAGCTCATTCCTTTTGTCTCTGACCGAAGACCCAAACGCACGCGTATCTAAACTCTCACACTTTAAATGTTGCTATTTCGAATTACAAGATGGTGAAGACACACAAATACCCAGTTCATACGGCAAGAAGAGGAAAAGAGTCTTTGCATCTAAAAAGACTGATGATGATGTTAGTATTATCGTCTTGCTATTTTTTATTTATTTCAATTCAATTTTTAGTCGCTATGACTAGTTTTAATTAGTTACTAGAAATCTTTTCAGCTTCTATCTATTTCATTAGGTTAAACCAAAAAATTCAATAGTATTGATTATAAAATGTTGGTTATGTATCGATGATACCTAGTTGGTGTTATGCTATTCGCTACAAAACATTCGTGTTGAAGATTTCCTATTAGCCCTTCTATCAGTGGCAAAGTTAGCTATGGTGCTTCAGTATGCTGTTTATGTTGTATACATCACAGAATATGAACCCAAGATAAATATGAAGTCTCAGCAAAAAATTAATTATCTGGAACCAATAATTCCTAAGCATCATAAATTATTTTTTATTTGTAGAAAATTGATGCGACCACAACACCGCCGAGCACATCTCTTCTCTCATCAGCACTATCAAAATCTTATGCTCCAATTTGCACTGATCCAGATTCCGCTGTTGCTTCAGATTCTGCTGCTGCTCCAGTTTCTGCGTCCAAGCGCAAGCTGGAGACAGTCAGGGAATATTCTGCTAGCGACACTATTTCTGCTGGTGCTGACATTTCTTCTGGTGATGCTGCCGCAAGCAGTGTATGTGCAGGCAGCTATAGGGTAGTTGGTTTGGAATTATTAAATAGCCTAGTATCTTATAGTTTGTTCCGCCTGTTCTAGTAGGAATGTAGAGTTAGTTGAGAATACTAATGTCTGCGGCATGTCTAGTTTATTTGAAGTAGTTTGTCGTGATTGTGAAACAACAATTATGTCGCAGCACACATCCCCGAGTGTGGTAAAGGATAGGGCTTATGATATCAATAATAGGTTTTTTATTCCTGTAAGAGAAACGGGGTAGGATACCAACAGATGTGTAGCTTTATTTCAGATCTAAATTTACCTCAGCCTATTACTTCTGGCGCATACTACACTAAGTTAGATAAGTTAGCTACTGCGTGTACTACAGCTTTAGAGGAGCATTTTAGAATCCTTAGGAATATTGTAAAGGAAAAGCACCTAAAGCTTGAGGAACGTAGGGCTGATGTTGATGTAGATACTGTACATATAGCTGTAAGTTATGACGGTACATGGCAGAAGCGTGGACATAGTTCACACAATGGTGTACTTGTTGCTATAGATGTTCTTACTGGATATGTTGTAGACTTTGAAGTGATGTCAAACTTCTGCCAGGTGTGTTAGAAAGGACCAAAGAAAGAGGACAGCGATTACAACGAGTTCTGGAAGAAACACCAAGATGCTTGCAAGAAGGACCATGACGGCTTGAGCGGTGCTAAGGAGAAAGAAGCAGCAAAGATCATCTGGCAGAGATCTACAACAGGGCCTTTACGATATACTGTTTTTCTTGGTGAAGGTGACAGTGCAGCGTATGATGCGGTGAGCAGTCTGAATGTGTATGGTGATGCCAGCATCAAAAAGGAAGAGTGTATAAATCATATTGTTAAACGTTTGACGACTCACTTAAAAAATCGCAGTCTCATATAGTAAGATGTCAACGCCTATTTCCGGTAAAGGCAAGCTTACAGAACCTTTGATGCAAAATTTGCAGTCCCATTATCGTAACGCCATCAAGCAGAATCAGGGCGACATTGATACAATAAAAAAAGCAATTTTGGCCGCGCCATATCACATCACGTCTGATGCCATGCACCCGCAGCATGATTATTGCCCTCGTGATAGCTGGGGCTGGTATAAGAATCCCAGCAAGTCGCCTTCGAAACCTGACTTACCGAATGCTATGTTGAGTATGATCTTGCCTGTGTACGAGAGATTGTCAGACCAGCGATTGTTGGAATGGGGTGCGAATGTGGGTACGCAGAATGCGAACGAATGCTTGAATGGGGAAATCTGGCGACGTTGCCCGAAGACCCAGTGGTATGGTAAGCGTGGAGTGAGTGCGACGATGGCTGTGATGGTCTTCAATAGTGGTAGGACTGAAGTATTTAGGGTACAAAAGTATTTTGGTTTGCTTGTAGACGAAAAGTCATTACTGCATGCAAAAGCCAAATATGAGCACAAATTGAAGAGAAAGATCATTGGTAGCAGCCAGAGGAAGTCGAAAGTATGTCGCAAAACTACTGAATAACAATGACAGCAACATAAAGAAAGGGTAGCCTATGCGGCCAGATGATTTGGTGCCCAATTCAGAGGTATGATGAAATGCAAGTTGGAACATTATACATAGTAGTATTCAATTGTAGTAAGATTGAAGTATTAAATTTTAGAGTGCAAACGTATTTTGGTTTGGTTGTAGGTAAGGAAAAATAGTTGCATGCAAGATGAGCAGAGGTTGAAGAGAAGGAGCATCAGTAAAGACAGAATAAGTCAACATCATGGTAAGGTTTACTTCCTCCTGTAGATCATTGGCTTTTTTCATTTGAAAGATTTGAGAAAAAGGCCAATTGTCTGTAGCAGTAAGTCAACAGCATGTCGCAGAACTACTGAGCAACAGAGACATAAAGAGCAGAAGTTGAAGAGGTAATCGGTAAGGTTTACTTTCTTCCGCAGTTGCTTGGTTTTATACTCTTGAAAAGATTGAATATAGAATTGACGGAACTGCTGAAGTAAGTCAACAGCATGTCGCACAACTACTGAGCAACAGAGACCGCGGCATAAAGAGCAGAAGTTGAAGAGAGAATCGGTAAGGTTTACTTTCTTTTGCAGTTGCTTGGTTTCATGCTCTTGAAAAGGTTGAGTAACAAATTGACCAACTGCTGAAGTATGTCAACAGCAATGACAAACAAGAGCAGCAGTTGAAGATAGGATTAGTAAGGTTGACTTTCTCTTGCAGTTGGTTGGGAACATTCTCTTGAAAAAGTTGAAAAACTTTCCAACCCTCTGCCGAAGTAGGTCAACAGCACGTCGCAGAATGACTGAGCAACGGAAATGGTAGCCAAAAAGAGCAGAAGTTGAAGAGAGAATCAGTAATGTTTTTTTTCGCAGTTGCTTGGTTGTATGCCTGATATCAGTACCTTTTTTGTTATTCTGTAATTCATTGGTCACAGTGTTGTCATACCGATCGGTATAATTTTTTTGCTCAAAAATTTGTTTTGTAATCGATATAAAATTCCGTTTCTACCACTTTTAGAAGCACATTCTGAGCTTCAATTTGACACCAAGAATATCAGGTATTTTAATTCAGTATCAGTTTAAACTATTTCAATTTTCAAAGATTTAAGTGGTAAAAGTTGAAAGATTATTGAAATTATCTATGGTGTGCATAATAAACTCAAATTTTTGATCCTCTATATGCTAAAGCAATAACATGGTTTATGTGTGGTTCATTCAAAATACAATTTCTCAGTTGAACAAAGAAACTACTAGATTATTGCTAGATGTCAGACGTATATGCTCTTTCTTTATATTAGATTTGTTATACATAGTCATTTTTATTTCAGATACTCAGTCGTTAGAGTGGGCAGCGAGATAGATAAGGCCTTCAGGTGGTCGGTTGACTACATAACAACAAACACTGAATAGTGGCCTATGAAGACGGAAGCTTGTCAGAAGTAGAGCGTAGATATAGCCAAACAGAACGTGAGACACTCGCTTTAGTATTTGCATGTGAGCACTTTTGACTTTACTTTCTGGGCCATGAATTTGAACTTGGAACAGACCACAAATCACTCGAAACAATTCTTAATAGATCAAACTCTAAAACTTTGCCTAGGCTAGAGAGGTGGACACTAAGATTGCAATAATTTAGGTTTAAGGTGTTGTACAAGTCTGGGAAGTGCAATATTGCTGACCCATTTTCTAGATTGTGTTCAAATTCTAAGAACTTGTTACCTGTAGACAGAGTTATGTCTGTAACGAAGGCCCATGTGGGATGTGTGGTTAAGGCAGCTGTGCCTGGAATTTTGCACATTTTTTTCGTAGTAAGTAAATAGCAATAAGGTAGTGAAACACTGTAAATTAACATTGGGCAGTTAATTAGGGTTTTTATGAAAACCAGTCAAGCTCCTACATTTTGGTCGTTCACTGGCTCGCTTAGCAGCACATAGATTGGTACCCGGTGATCGTTGTTGTTTTGTGGTATTTACTTTGGAACCTTTTTAAACTTGACATAGTGTTGTCACGCAGCGTTACTTAACAACCCACATCTACATGCCATCAAATTGGTAATAGATACCACAATGGGCAAGATCAAATGTAAACAAACTGAAAAGGCAATCAAGAATGCTACTGCAATTAGAAAACGGAATATCGAGTGCAATATTAGAAAGTTCAATAAACTCACTGGTGATCAACTCGTCACCTTAAACTCAGAAAAACAAGAATTGCCGACTAACATTTACTTGACCTAAAATACTTAAGCCTAACCCAACTTGGTGAACAAGTGAAACTTATGAACAATTATGCGAAATCTAACGAAGTTGAAAGTGAACATGTAAGCAACGACGAAAAATGTCTCACAGTCCAGCACCTTTGCAGAGTGAAGTACCTTTCATCAGCACGCGCTCTAAAAGCTCCGTTAAACTGGCTGCTGCCAAAATACAGGCTGCTGAAGTAAAAGCAGAAATAAAGGGCTTCATCGTTAATAAGAAGATGAATGCTCAAAGATCTCAAAAATAAACTACACGCTCAAAAGTTGCGCATAAAAAAGTGCTTGCAACAAAGAAACTAATCAAACAGAGAAGACAACTCCTCGAAGAACTTGACTTGAATGAGGGACAAGAGATGACCCATGCTCTCGAACACATTTCTATTGCTAGTAATACTCTTACATCTTTTCACTCAGCCATTACATGTGAACATAATGCACCAAAAAATGAAGCAAAAGTTTGCAATCATTTCAAATCCAACAGATTAATAGAACAAAAAAAAGTGATGTATCAGACGCACATACTTGCTGAATCAACTGCTAAAGCTATGCGCAGTAGCAGGTTACCAGTGCTGCACCCACCCATATTTAGAGGTGATTTATTACAATATGTAGACTGGGAAATCTCCTTTAGGACACTAAGCAATAGCTAAAAACCCGCTTCAAATCTGACTTTGCTGTAGCAGAAGCATTTTGCTCTAAACTGCAACATTGCTGAAACTTAGAGCCAAAGATCACATAGGCATCAAAAGTTTGCAGATTTTTTAGGTCAATGCCAAACAGCCATGCAACAAATAGAACTGGCAGTCTTAAATGACTCCCAGGAAAACATCATGATGATAATAAGCAAACTTCCAGACTGGCTAGCAAACAGGTGGAAGTGGCAAGTAGTGGTACACAAAAAAGAAGTCAACGGTAAATTTTCAAAGTTTGCAAAATTTGTGCAATTTCTTGGGGGTGAATCAGACATTGTAAATGACCCCAAGCTCATAAACTATCCTTTAAGAAAGCCAAAAAAACTAAAATAAAAGACCTGCTTATCAAGGAACAATATTGATGGTCAGCCATGCACATTTTGCAACATGTTTCTAACTACAGGGCTACAGAGTGTAAAAGGCTTACAAATAAAACACAGGATAAAAATAAAAGTTTTGTTCAAGAAAACAAGCTGTGCTAAACCTAAGCCACAGGTTGTCTCAATGTAGACACAAGGCTGAGTGTACACAATGTAGCGGGCCACATCCTACAGCACTTCACTTTGACAAACAAAGGGCAACTCAATCAGTCATATCTATAGAAAAAACAAGCAGTAAAACATAAGTGTAAACAACTCGGAACATAAACACAACTCATAATGCAACACAACCTCAAAATGTTTCATATTCTGTTCAACTGACTGGCAAAATATGCATCAGCCTCCAAAACTGCTGACACACTTGGAGTAGGCAAAAATGTGCCCGAAGAAAACAAGGAGAGTGGTAAACAAGGTCAAAAGCAACATGCAATAGAATAAAAGCCGCAACATGATTTAACTCAATGATAGTCTCAGTGTGGTCATCTAGTAGCAATCAACGTGATCATGAAGTACTGATATATGCCCTGCTAGATACAATGCCTGGTACAACATTTGTGACTAATCAAGTAGTAGCCAAGTTAAATACACTAGGTCAACAAATCACATTGAAATTAACAATGACATCTCAAAACAAATACAGTGAAACATGGATAACTCGCCCTCGGGTATAGCGAACACATGGTTAACTTGAATGGATTTGCTTGGTCCGTTCCCACGCAATGATAAATGGCTCTATATAACTCGAACTCAACACTGTTAATTCGAACTGTTTTTTTGCCCAACGGCTACCCAAACGGTTGCTATCGCTTTAGAAAATCACTTTATTCCAAGCCATAGAGGTAAACCTCAACTTTTCGTAATTCATAAGCGTCATTATTACCTCCATCGGCAAAATATTTTTGTCAACGACTTTTCTAAAGGTTTGGTGAAATTTGATTTATACTGCTATACGATGAATAGCACGGGCTAGCCGGGTCACGCGCGCAAGGATTTTCGCCACGCACATACAAAACGAAAACAGCATGTTGTTTTTGTTTTGTATTTGTGTGGCGAAAATCCTTGAGCCTTGATCCTTGACCCGGCTAACCCGTGATGAATAGTTTTTCGACGTTGATTCTGTGTTGAATCAATGTCGGAATGTTGAATGTTTAAAACGTCTTAAAAATTGTTGTAATTAAACGTATACGTTGTCTTAGCTAAAAAAACTATTCATCGTTTGACCTAAACACAAAATACGTGTGTACATTCAATAAGTATCCATTCAAAAAGCGTGAGTGATATACAATGTACCGTAAAACCTCGTAAAACTTTTAATTGAACTGCCTCGGAGTGTTGCTCTTAACGAATCCCAGGTAAAGTAAGGTAATCTTTGCATAAACTTCAAGAAAAATCTGCAAAATTGATCGTGGGTAAAACAAACGCTCAAAAGAAATAGATGTCTTTTCTTTTGAGCATTTCAGTAACGATCAAGTTTTGCCAATGTCAATCTAAAAAACGTCCTGGCAATAACATCACCTCAAACAACAAACCAATCTCAAGTGATAGAAAAATCTCTATACTTTTTGATAAAAACATTTTAAACTTTACATTAGAAGCATTTAATTTGAAACAAGCCATTTGTGCTTTTGATTTATATTATAGTTTGTATATGTACATGTATCTACTAATAATTAAATACATGGACTTGTGACAGTGCTCTGATAACTTGAACGCTCTGATAATTCAAACACTTTTGCTCGGTCCCTTGAAGTTTGAGTTATCCGAGTTTCACTGTACATGTAATGTTTGATGCACAACGACCTAACAAAACTGGTTCTAAAACTACTGACAAAATAAAAGTTCCATGTGCATACACAAGATTCTATGGGCCCATTTGAAAACGATAGTGTGTGAACTTGCACAGTTACACAATGTAGAGAGGTAGGCATGCTCATAGGCTATGATACATCTAGAGCTCTTATACTTCTGCAATCTATAACAGGTGACAACGTTTCTAATCCATATGCTGTGAAAACGCAATTAGAATGGAGTATAGTAGGCAAAACTGGAAAAGGTTAGGATAAATCGAGTTGTGTTAGTCATCTTGCAAGAACGCTTCAATATCCAGGTCATGTTGAACATGAGCCAATGTTTGTCTGTTTCGCATACAAAGTGAATCATAGATTTGCTGCAACAAGATTTCTCGGAGAACTCTGTTGCTCAATTTTTATGTCAAAGGAAGATCAGCAATTTGTCAGTACACTTACTAAACAGACAAAGCAAACTATGGAGGGCTTTTACTCAATACCCTTGAAATTCAAAGTTCGGCTAGAGATGCAAAACAACCTGTACATGACGAAAAAGCATGCTGAACTTTTACAAAACAACTAGCAAACAACACACAATATCGGAAAGATTACATTTCATTCATGAATTCTATCACAGAGTCTGGAGATGCTAAGTTGGTGCCCACAGAAAATAAGGCAAAACCAGGCAGGGTTTTGTATACCCTAGGACACTTATGTATTCGCGGCATCTAACTTTCGCGTTTTCGCGGTGTCATCCTCTCGCGAAAGTTTCATGTGCGAAACTAAACTATCATAACAAACGAGCGAAAAAGCGAAACTAAATAGCATTGAACATTGATACTGTAGAATGGAATTTTATAACGACATTTATTTTAACGTTTTTAACGACCACTATAGCATCGTTAAAATATAAACTAAAAAAAGTAATTTGACTGTCAAAATTTATTACGTTATTATTTTGCAATTAATTATGATTATTTTCCCATTAAGAATGATTTATAATGATAGGAATTTGATGTCAATGCACACGCGTTAGTAGCGTTTGCTGGGGACATCAATCAATGCAGTGAGCACCGTGTGTTGAAAGAAAATAAGACATGCACTGACACTAGCAGTACTACACAAGCAGCGTGGCTCTGGAAAGGTTTGGATTCACCACTGACACCTCTTCAATAACTTGTATTTTTTTGAGATTTGTTTTAAGTGATGTGACTCACGAGACGTTTTTAAATTAAAATAGGCAAAACATGATCGCAGTTAAAACGCTCAGAAAAAGACATCTTTTTCTTTTGAGGGTTTTAACAAAGATCAATTTTGCGGATTTTATTTTAAGTTCATTCGGAGGCTTTTACGCTTTCGATGGGACATGGCCAAGCGGGTGTTTGATAAAACCTTTATAAAAGTCGTTACCAAAAATATTTTGCCTCTGATGATGATAATAATGATGCCTAAGAACTACTAGAAGTTGATGTTCGTCTCTATGGCTTGGAATGAAGTGACATTCTACAGCGATAAAAACCGCGTCCATGGCCGTTGGGCAAATAACTTTTTGAATAAATGATGTTGAGGTCGAGTTATTTGAAGGAATTTATCATTGCGTTGGAACTGACAAAACAAATCCGTTTGAGTTGACCTTGTGTTTGAGATGAAATGTTACATTTTATCTGAGGGCGAGTTATCCGAGTTGGACTGTACTTACCGTAAAAAATTCCCAAAAAGTTGGGGCGGCTCAGCTGGCCAGCTGCCCCAGTGAAAACGGGCCTGTTGATAGTCCAAGAAACAAATGGCAGCAAGCGATCAAATTGCATTATCGACATTGCCCACACCATTCTACCTGCGGTTCACAATTACAAACTAGTCGCAAATTGAAATTTTTTTCATCGGTGAATTGAACCTGAGGAATCTAATTATGTTTGTTCCACTGCATTTATTTTCACATCACTATATTTTCGCACTCATCAGAGCTGCGAAATTAAATTGCTTCGAAATTTTACTCTGTGAGCTACTCACGAAACTAAATACTAGCGAAATATAAGTGTCCTACGGTATTCCTCATTTTGGAGTGTTCCATCCTAAAAAACTTGACAAGATTAGGGTGGTGTTTGACTGTAGTGCAAAGTTCTAAAATAAGTCTCTTAATTACCATTGGCTACAAGGCTCAGGACGTTTTGAACAGCCTCATAGGTGTGCTTCATAGTTTTAGAAAAGGCAAAACAGGTGTCATGTGTGACATAAAACAAACGTTTCACATGTTCAATGTCCATGAATCTGATTGAGACTATCTCATATTACTCCGGTTCAAAGATGGCAGCATGTCAGAGCTGGCAGTGTATAAGATGACTGTCCACGTTTTTGGAGCCACATCTTTTCAAGGATGTGCAACATTTGGCCTACGACGCTTATCTACCGACAAACATAATTCTAATGATCCATACAGTAATTCTAATGATCCATACGGTATACATGCAAAAGAGTTTTATGTTGCATGATTTCTATGTTGATGACGGACTCATTAGCTTGAACTCACAAGAACAAACAATAGCTGTAATAAATAGAGCTATTGACATATCGTGGACCGAGAGCAAAATTATTGCAACTTCCACATTTTCCAAAACGGTTATACCGAAGAAATATAGTTTAAAGAAGTGTATTTAATAGACAAAGCTTACAACTAACTGAATAGAATAATAGCTTTAGCCGTTTTTGAAATACATTTTGTCTTTCTTATTGTTAGAATGAGCGCAAATTTTTTGTAACTCTACATAAAACAATTTTGCGCTCATTGCAATGAGTATACAGTGCGTTTCGTTGGTCGGTCTTAATTTTGATTAAAAAAAGCGTGTCAAGTTTTAATGGCGATTTTAGGCCAAATTAATCTGTCTATTTATGTATAACCCGATCAGATGGGCTAGTTTTAAGATATTGTAGCAACTTTTCAAAGACTTGGTAACATATTTAAACAGGTTTATATGTATTTTGTATCATTATTATACTTAAACGACTCTACACAAAAATGATTAAATTTTTGATGGGATTTCGGTACAAGGGATTGGTAACGGCCATTGACGGATAATTTTTCGGGAGTTGTGTGCGCATATGCATTTATCATAAAGCTCCCAAACAATGCTTTGCTCGTGTTTGGTCATGAGATTAAAACAGTTGCGAGCAATGCATTGCAAGTAGAGAGAATTAAAAGTGCAAACTAAATGAAAATATTGCTAGTAGAACTGAATAAGTTTTTTCCAAATGCCTAAAATTAATATTTTGGTGCTTTTTATGTCATACTAAGTTGTTTGGTATATCCTGTTAAAATATTAAGATATTATAGAATTAGAGTTGTCAACGTTATACAAGTGTCCCGTAGAAAAGTTTAAATTTAGTAAAATACCAGTATTACGCCTCAAGTGCAAGTTTTATCAAGTATTTATATCCTACTGCAAGGGAAATCCAGGAAATTCATTAAAACTAAAGTGAAATGTACTTGTGTAAGTACTCAAGTTACTGGAGTACAATACCTACTAACTGAATACATATTTTTGGCACTGAAATTGTAGCTGCTAGTTACAATGAAGTAGATTGCTTAGACGAAGACTCAGATTTCTTAGATTCAGTAGTAGTGATTCAGCAGCAGTGATGAAGAAAGAACAGAAAAACATAAATCTGCACTGATAAGAAAGCCAGCAAAATGCTCAACCCCTACAGCAAACCCTGCTTGTACACTGACAGCTGACTCTATGCCTACAGGTCAACCGACTCGTTTACTTGTATCTGTCTCCACCAGTGCTAGTTCAATTACTAGAAACACCCATTTACCTACTGTTGCAACTTCCACGTCTGCACATTGAACTTCATGTTCCATTACACTTGCTGCAGCGTTTATAGCTGATGCTGAGCCTACTTCGTCTTTATCAGCAGTTGTTATTACCTCGCCTTTACCTGCTGCTTCTTCCATACCAATGCCTGTAGCTGCTAATGTTTTTGTATGCAGCACCTCTGAACCTTCAATTTCATCTACCGCAAGCAACAACGCTGTATAAAAATCAGAAAAAAGTTGAATGATGGAAAAGAGTAATAAAAGATAACCACAACTACAGCAAAAGAAATGTAAAGTGAAAGGGATTGACTTCAAAACGAGAGGTCGGAGACAGATGCAATCCGAGTGTAATACAGCCACTAACACGCAAATAAACACTATATTAGACGACTTGTGGAGTGACAAATCATCCAAACATGTTTGGCAAGGTTCTATCATAGCACATGCTGAACAAGTATCTAAAAAAGTCCGCAATAGCACCAAGTCGTCCACGAGGTGCCAATATAAAATATTTCATGACAGTAGAAAACAAGAGAATCAGCTACAGGTAAAATATATTTACCATCTTCCATTTTCTTCAACTAGTTCCTATTAAAATGGTTTATTTTATGTATTGCTTATTTTTTATGTGAACAGATGTTATCACCGATGCAATCAACACCATTGATAATATATCATGTATATCAGTAGAGCTGTCATCTTAAAACTTACTGTAGCAAATTCGCTCCCAGGTGATTAAAAGATATCGCAATCATTTAACTTTCGAATTGGATGTAGCACTGTGCAAAATCATCGAAAAGGTTTGACATGTTATATGAGAGGGTCTGCATTTGACATGCCTTTGCACTCTGTCACCAAAAATTTCAAAATTTTATAGCGAAACTATGCAATCCGTGAAGGCTGAAGTTAATCGTGATGTGGTTTTAAACAAAGCTCCCTACGAACTAACAACTAATTGTTGAACATCTGCTGTTGGCTCACCCGATTCCTACATAGGAGTAACTCTCGCCTACATTGTTGACTAGTGATTAAAAGCTAAAAAATTGCATTGCATGTACCTACTAGGCAAACATACCCATGATAATTTAGCAGATGCCATTCGACTTTGTTTACAAGAATGGGATTTGCCACATTCACAGCTTTCAGGTGTAGCGACAGATAATGGTGCCAACATTGTTAAAGCCTGTGCAACCATGGCATGTTTTTAATGACCTGCTTTGGACATTGCTTTAATGTAGCAGTAAAAAGAGGTCTAATGGATGACCGTATAGGGAGAGCTCTCAATAACTTGAGAAAAAATATGTGGACATTTCGCATGCAGTGCAATAAAAGGTCAACCGTTAAAAAGGGCTCAAATTCAATTGGAGGTGCCACAGAAGTGTCTGAAGAATGATTGCAAAACAAGGTAAGTTTATAGTAAATAATGTGTTGTCAGTCAGCTTTGTTAGCAAAAAGTATATCGTGTGGTGGGTATGAAAATAAACAAAGAAATATTTATTTATTCTAAATTATTCTAATAACCTGTATCTCACATATGATCATTGATTTATCCCTTTTGCTTGGTAGTTAATATTATTTCTAATTTTTAGATGGAATTCGACATTTTAAATGGTAGATCATGCTATTGAGCAAGAATGCTAATAATTTAGTTTTGCGAGATGATCGTAAAACCGAGCCATTAGCCATCAACTGGCAAACCGAAGATGTCCTAGCAGCAGTACTAAAAGCCTAGAAACCAGTTGCATCACTAACTGATGCTCTGTCAGGTAATTAATTAGTAGTAATGTGAGACAGTCACTGTTGCATTATTTACTTAGTTTGAGTTAGCCTTATTTCGTATCAATTATGCATAGACATCAATATTGTTTATGTGTATTGCCGCTTTTTATGCTGGAGATAACGTGAGAATTATGGGTAATAAAGCACTCTTCCGGTTTCTACTTGCTATTCTAAAACGTTAATATATTCAGTACTGATGACAGTCCGATAATAGCTTATGATTAAGGTCGCATCTAACGAATACAACAGTCACATGTAACGCAGTGACAAAGTTGTGTAGTTTTGGTAGACTCATGCATTAATTCAACTGTTTAGAGCTGTTATCAACGGCTATAATTAATAATTTAATAATTGCAATAAAAATTAACGCTCTATCCTTTTGTTGACAGGAGAAACCTGCGTGGACTGTGTGAAATATATTGCCCACTCTTGACTCGCTGTCGGAGCGCTTAAAAGAAGATGATGCTGATTCGGCCGTGACTAACAAACGGGCTTTCATTTTGTTAGTCACGGCCGAATCAGCATCATCTTCTTTTAAGCGCTCCGACAGCGAGTCAAAAGTGGGCAATATGCTTCACACAGTCACGCAGGTTTCTCCTGTCAACAAAAGGATAGAATGTTAATTTTTATTGCAAATATTAAATTATTAATAATAGCTGTTGATAACAGCTCTAAACAGTTGAATTTTAAATTACATGAGCTCTAAATTTGACACCAACAATCAGATTCAAGAGTCTGTACACTACAAACTACTTAGCAGTGTTTCTCAGGTTTTGATGCTGGCAACATTTCTTGATCCTCGTTACAAAGGCGCATATAGTGATGCTAATATGATGGAAGATTTGCTACATTTTTACCTTGTGAAACTTGCTGAATCATTCGAATGCTGTGATGAATCCAGCGGTGACCAACAAGTCATGCCATCAAAGAAATAAAAAAAAGCTCTGTAGGAGGTTTCATAATAGATAGAACTGATCTTACCAAATCAACTGCCAACCAGAGTCAAACTCTCAAACAGAAGTTAAATGCTGAAAAGAATATTTATGACTGTACCAGCTATCAAAGATGAAGATGAAAACTTTATACTACAATACTAGAAATCCAACTCCAATTCTCTACCACTATTCAGCAAGGTGGCAAGATACTGTTTTGTTATACCTGCAACAAGTGTTACAAGTGAGCGATTGTTTAACGTTAGTGGCTACATTGATAGCCAGCGCCGTGCATGCATGAAACCATCCACTCTTCAACGACTCTTCCTCACAACAAACTTGTCGTATTGGTAGAAAACTGCAGTTGGATTTCCAGTTTGTGGTAGTCATTTGTGTTTAGCTGTAGTTTGTTTTAGTGTAGAGCAGATTGTTTCTATTTTAAAATAGTTGTTTTCTAACATTTGATTTCATTATAATACATTCTTCATTTCACAGCGAAAACCTAACATCACTCATTAGTCTTTAGGATTGCAAATATCGTATCGAATATCGATGTCATAAATATTTACTGCATATCGTGCCAAAATGCAGAAAACCCACATCGCACAGCTATAAAAAGAGGTAAATGATAGCTGTGTCTACTGTGGCGGTTCTGGTTGATGCTGTTCAGCCATTTCACTCTGTATTAGCGACAAGCATCAAAATGTCCAGATGGTATTTAGACATCCAAAGTTATCTGCTATGTTCTTCTTCTGACTTGAGCCGGGCAACATATGCTTGATGATGTCGATGTTCCTGGACAGGAGTGCATCTCTATCAATATAGGAACAATTTTGATGCTGTTACAAATACACCTCATTAAAGTACCATGGGAGGCGTGTGGGAACCACACATTCACACAATTACATGTAGAAGTGTTCTAAATTTCATCCTCATGTATAGTTCCAACAGACTAAACACTAGCACACTCCGAACATTTATTTATGAAACTATGGCTATCGTCAACTGCAGACCTTTGACTGAGCATAATAGCGAAGATAAATTCACAACTGTGCTATTTTCTAACAAGTTACTCACAATGAAATCAAAATTTGTTTTGCCTTCACCCGATAAATTTGATGAAGCTGAAGCTTACTCCAGGAAACATTGGAGGTTTGTACAAAGCTTGTCCAACACATTTTGGTCACACTGACGCAAATAATACTTGCAAACACCTCAAGCAAAACAGAAATGGACAAAAGTTAGCCCAAACATTGAAGTTCATGACATGGTCGTCTTAAGACATGAATCTAAACACAAAAACCACTGGTCACCAGCCAGGATTTTTGCAACAATACAAAGACGGGTTAGACAAAATCAAACTAATGGCAGATAGCAACTTGAACAACAAAAGAAAACGTGTTTCATCACATTCTATCGTAAAGAGACCTATTCACAAATTAGTTTTTTTCTGCAAGCCTGTTAATTCATAAATGCATAAATTTAGTTTAGTATTCGCTGGTATCCGCTCGCTCTGACTTAATATATATTAATCATGTGTTATCTTATTGAGCTTCAAGTTTTTGAATTTGTTCCAATAGAAGATGGGCGAATTAAAGGGGGAGAGTAGCCGCGACCCTAGCGACGAGTACAGTACGTTGCTATTGTTTTACAGTGACCTACTGCTTTCAATCACATTCTACAGACAATTGACCATCGCATTCGGAGACAATATACTAACATGAGAAAAGCAATTGATCCTAGAGCAAGGTTGTATGTGACCCTTCATTACCTTGCCACAGGCACCAGTTATAATGGGATAGCCCCTCAATATGCACTGGGCAGATCAAGTCAGTGGAATTATCCAGGACACTTGCCCAGCTATCATCGATATAATGGGTCCCATTTATCTCAAACCACCTACATCTCATGTTGAAAGACGCAAAATCGCAGACAAGTGCAGTAGACTGTAAACAGAAGTTGTTGTTTCAAGTAGGTAACTTGGACCAATATAATATTGATCAAATCATTGTTTGGAAACTGGAACGATGAAGATTACAAGATTAAATATCTACAATTTCGCGCCCCTGTTGCATTACTGATATGGATTATCACAATTGTTATATCATCAGGAAACAAACACCAGAGGGGCACTGGAGCTGTTAATCTTGATTTGCTTTTATGTAATTCTAGGTTTTATGAATCATGGGATTTTCCCATCTGTGTTGGTGCCATCGATTGAAAGCATATTCAAATAAGATCACCTGATAAAAGTGGGTCTATGAATTTCAATTATAAAAATTTCTCAATAAATCTGATGGCAATAGCTGATGTTTCTTATAAGTGTCTGACTGTGGACATTGGACAACAGAAATCCGCTAGTGATGGAGGTTAGTCTAAAGTCTTATATTTTGTGCAAGCAAATGTCCTCTCCGCCTCATTTTAGAGAACTTATTAGACTATTGATGATAGTGTCGAAATATTCGGCACCATGGTGAAGAAACAGCACAGATTACTAGATGTTCATAATCATCAGCTTTTCCACATGAAAGGTCAAAAAGCTTACTTGAAGTAATGGAGTCAGCTTCCGCCTTACCTCAGATTATTTGATCTAACGAAAGTATTGACCAATACTCAGATGGCAGCACATTTAATCGTCTGTATTGCGAGTATTATTAAGTTTTGGTGCAATGGATATACTCACCATATTTAGTTAGGTTTGTTTTTGTACAAACTTTATTTTGTCTATACTGGTACACTGCACACCGAGTTCATGGTCAGTGGAACTTTACAAAGTTTATTAGTTCATTAAGTTTTACATCAAAAATTGTTGTCTTTTGGACACCGTTTAAGCAGTACTCACGATGTTTTGGTGAGAAAGTTATACTTGTCATAGATAAGTTCAGTAGTCGGTTATGATCAAATTTTATTTTGACAATTTTTGCCATATATTATTTTCAACCCAAAAAATAAATTTTATTTTCACAGAAAACGAAGTTGTTATGCTTTCAGTAGAAAACGTCAAAAACGTCTGTCAAATATCTAGTAACATCAGCCATATCAGTTTATTCTCAAAAGGAGTCGATCCTGCCACTCCCGAACACCTTGATTAGAAAACCATTCAACAAATCCTCAACCCGACACTCTCTTCATTCCTAGTCATGTTCATAGGGCGTACCCAATAATCTATTTGCCTGATGCTTATCTATGTCTAAAAAAAAGGTAGGTGTAAATTAGCAAGCAAGTAAATGCAAGAATAATATCTATATTTTCATCAATAAAATCCATTGTCAATTTCAGACATGGACAGGAAGTGAAGTGATTTCGGCTGCAGTGTGACATGTGAGCTGAGCCGAAACAGCCCGCGAACCGGAGTCGGTTCGGCACTTGTGTGACCACATCTTTATTGTGCAGTTGTAAACCCCTGTGGCAATAATTCCACCAAAAGATGTCATTTCTGCTATTGAACAATGCTTGTCTCTCATTTCAGGAACAACAGATGGAGACTGACAATGACGACATACCTTTAGTAAACTTTGCCACAACTTCAACATCAAGCAGCAACCAAAAATGATGAAAAAAAAAATTTACATCGCCCGATTCAGCTTTGCTAGGCGCTAGACAACAATCCCTACATATGCAAAAATCGACACCCTATGAATATTTTCGACGGTTTACTCCAGACAGTATGTTCAACAATATTAAGAGCAATACCAATCTATACAGCACACAAAAGTCTGGAAAACCAATCAACATTAGCAGCAAAGAACTTGAACAGGTAATTAGAATGTACTTTCATATGGGTCTAGTGAAGATGCATTCTGTTCGACAATATTGTCCGACGATTCAAAATTTAGGCACGAACTGATCCTAGCGGAATTTTGTATGACTTTGATGTATACCAAGGTGGCGCCGGAGTTAGGACAGAGCATGGTCAAGGCACCGATGTTGTTTTGAAGCTGACATCTTCACTTCCTGCCAATGCCAACTACAAGGTTTACGCAAATAATTTTTTTACCAGCATCTCACTACTGAAAAAGTTGAAGGAAATAGGTATGTTCTACGCTGGAATGGCTAGAAAAAAACTAGCTGGCTGCCAAATTCTTGAAGACAAAAAACTTGAAAGAAAGGTCGTGGTGCACTGGACTACAACGTCAAAGAAAACTCCTAAATTGCTGCAGTGAAATGGGAAAACAACAAATCAGTAACAATGCTGTCATCTCTCACAGGTGTCCACCCAGTTCTAGAAGTAGAGAGATGTGATAAACAAAAAAGTCATATGTCAAGATTCTCATGTCACTAGTAGTTGGATTATTTCAAGAAAATGGGTGGAGTAGACTTTTGGATTCATTTCTGGCACCATTCAGATTTAAAATGCGATCACACAGATAGTATCTCTACCTCTTCTGGCATTTCATGATGGCAGCCCTAATAAATAGTTGAAATGTCTACAGAAAAGATTTTCAGTGGTTGAAACTACCCAAAAAAGAGATGGTAAGTCACCGACGGTTTCAGGTAATGTACATGTAGAAGCTACATACACAATCAGCGCTGTTTAGCACTTTGTGCTACACAAAGTTTGTAATTTCTATACAAATTTATGTTTTTCAGCCAAATCTTGCCTTAACACTGATAAAAGTCAACGGTCAGCCAAAGAGAGGCGTCTCTCGAGTGCAAGTACCAGTTCAGCTTCACCTGCGCAACCGCAGAAAAAGAGACATGCTCCACCAGACGATGTACGAAAAGATCGTTTTGCTCATCGGCCATCCAAAATTGATAAGAGAGGCAGATGTCAACTTTGTGAGACAAGTTTCACAAACTCCATATACCCTAAATGTGGTGTGAGATTGTGCTTCAATGAAAGCCGAAAATACTTTATGGACCTTCATAAATAATTCCGGTGATATTCATAAAAAAACATTTTGTGAGTGCTTCTACATAATCATAAAACCATAAACATTTTAGTACTGTACCAGTCATTTATTATCTTTCTGTTTACTGCTATCATTTTTGTACTTGGAGCAATAAAAGTTTGGACAGATCTTATGCTCAATACATATACCGCGATGTGACCTAATGCCCAATGTTGCGTATATGCAAAATTATAAAAAATGAATCCAGGTTACTATGATGGCGAATTCTTATGTATAAGTGTTCAGTGCATGGTATAAAATGAAATGACGCAAAAAAAATACCACTGTAATTTACTCTTGTGGGTTTAAGAGGGTAAGTACGAACATTCAGACCAGATGAGGTCTAAATTACGCCCAAACTGCGTAAGTACATTATCTGGTTTAATATACTGTGACTGATGTTGAAATATGAATTGGAACTCCATCAAGACAACTTCAATTTACTTATCATATAGGAACTAAATGCAATATGTTTAGAGCGGTTTAGGGGTTCCAATGTTAAAATTTTGGCATATAGGCTTTGAAGAAATTAGTTTCTATTTTGCCGATTTTCACTTCCGGTAGAGGTGGCCAGTTTCTATTAACTATGAAAAGTGAGGGATTACTTGAGAGGGTCTATTAAAAGGTAGCAATCAGCGGTGTCTTTTTGTTGAAGTCAGTCAAAACTTACATAGCAGCTAAGCGAAAGCTAAAATGTTCCAAATCTGATTTTGCTGCAATGAAAACATTGTGCTCTAAGCTGCAATAACTCAAAAAAAAAAAACTGCAAAACTCAGGCCAATGATAACCCAGGCATTCAAAAGTTTACAGACTTCCTAGGTGAACATCATATAGCCATGCAAGTTATGCACACTAGGTCTACAAAACCACATTGAAACTAACAACAACGACTTCTAAAAATAAAGACAGCATGTATGAAGCATGATGACTTGACCATTCTCAGTTACAAAACTACCAGCTAAATAAAGGTTCTGCGTGCATATACAAAAGATTCTAAACCACTAGATAGAGATCACATACCCACAGCAGAGGTAGAAAACTCTTAGAGCCATTTGAAAATGATAGCATACAAAATTTCCGAGTTAAACTAAGTAGAAGTAGGCATGCTCATAAGATGTGATACATCTAGAGCTTTTACAATTCTGCACTCTATATCAGGTGACAATGATGCCGATCCATATTGTAGTGTTGTCGATAACACGAATACACACATGATGACACTGAATTACGCTAATTGCATACCTTCCCTATGGAAGTAAACCATTGGTTACTACAAGATGATATTACGTGCATGATGACGTATTCCTACTTATATATACTTCTTGTTACCATCAATATACGAGTGCTGCTCGGTGTTTGATCGAATATAATTACTTTTATCACCAGACAGACAAGCTATAATAGTAATTAATAATAGCTCTCTCAAGTTAAACAATTGGCAATGACGATAAGAATGGCAGCTCAGGATTAGAGTCAACCTCCAGTATTTGAAGGAAGGATAGTTATTACTGGATAGACTGGAGAGCTACTTATTGTTTAAAAAACAGCAGAAGATATGAAGGCTTATGTACTCAAAATTGGCTATGTGAACCAAAATGTGAGACGTTATTGGACCTCAGTTACCACGAGTATTGAACTGCCAACCATTAGTGGAAGTCTTGCAGCATCAGCACAAATAACAGAAGGGTAGAATGTGTAAAGATTAGAGAAATAATGTCTGGACAGGACTCCATGGAGAAGTTTAACAGTGGGACTAGAAGCTGCCAGTTTAGTGATCGCTTAGAAGAAAACTTGCTGGAAAAATTCAGACTTGGAGCGAATAGCAACCAAATTGAGACAGGATTGCTCAAATTCCAATTGAAGAGCAACAGAAGTTAAGGTCAGGGCTAGGGGCTGCTACACAAGTGAAGTTCAATGAGATATTGAAAGTTATCTCAGCAACAAGTAACCGGGTGCAGCACTACAAAAACTTCAAGCCCAATAATTGAGAAAAGCCTGTGACGAGTAAAAAACCACAGCAAAATGCCATATGCTACAGATGATCTCAGCCTGGTCATATTGCAAGTAGTCAGCAATGCCCAGCTAAAACGAAAGCATTTAACACTTGCCATAAAGTAAGACAACATGCCAAATCCAAGTTTATAAACAGGACCACAGGCTCAGCCCTGAACCAGCGATGATGAGTGAAATACGCCAACAATGATAACACAGCTAACAGCAACTCCGATGAAGATATATTTTGCACAGTAAACCAGATTAGCAAACAAAATGTGCCAAGATGTAAGGTGCTAATGGATAGTGAGACAGTTCCTTTTATCATTGACATTGGTGCTTGTCATAATATTATAGACACTGCTACCTACAATCAAATTACGGATAGAGTAAAGTGGACACAGGCTTATAAAGAACTGTTTACGTTTGGCAAAAGCTCTCCTCAATAAGATTTTCTAAACAAATTTGATGCCAGTATACACATACAAAGCATGAAGTAATGGCCCAAATTTTCGATGTCCCTGATCAACCTAAATGCCTTACGTGCTTTAACAATGCCATGTCGTTAGGTTTGTTATCTGTGAGTAATGATGTTTTGAATTTTGTTGTCACTGCATCAAACTTCATGTAGATATAAATGTAGAGCCAGTCTCCCACCCAGTGTGTTGATTACCATTTGGTTTCAGGGTGAAGTAAAAAGAAAGCTAGACGAGCTACTAGCGAACAATATCATTGAGCACTCGAAAGGGAGGGCACTTCCTGGGCGAGTCCTTTGGAAACTATTTTTACAGGATTCTGGACAGATTTGTCAAACATTTGATATGATACAGGCAAATACAGTCAGACTTCGCGAACTTCCCCAAATACCAACAATTAAAAAATGTTGGCAGGTTTAGAAGAGGGGCAAAGTTTTTGTAAGTTAGAATTACATTAAAACGGGGCATTTATCAAATTGTTCTAGATGAAAATTCAAGACATCAAAACTTTTGCGACAGCATACGGTTTGCACCGTTACAAGCAATTGAGCATGAAGGGTAAACTCTGCCCTTGAACAGTTTCAGTACGCTATCCAAAAAGTTTTGTCTGGGTTAGAAGAGGTACAAAACATTGCCGAAGACATACAGCAAGCACCAAATAGAGAAATTCATGACACTACGCTCAATTCTTCATTCAAATAGGTGGCAGCAAGTAGGATTGACATTAACCAAGAATGAATGCATTTACAATAAGTTCTGCTAAATTTCTAGGCTATCTAGTGTATGACAAGGGTATTTCTCGAGACCCAGAAAAAGTGAGGTCTATAGTTGAATTTAAGGCCGGAGTCTAAAATATATAGGAATTTTTTGTCAAATTTTCTATATTGCAGATTTATGAAGCACTGTAAGCAGTAGAATGTGCTCTTTCAACTGATATGCATTTTATTGACAGAAACTAAGGCAAAACTCTACAATAAGCTTGTTATTGACACCCTGTCATAATACAAACCGCAAAAATTCGACTCTTACGACCTCTTTATTTTCATAATAAATGGCACCTTATCGGCCGATATTAAATGTAATCCATATACCAAATGAGAGCTCAACACGCAGTCTCTCCAATGGTACTGTTTACATTCATGTTCAATCAACCAATAAAGAGATAGAGCCTTTTTGTTTCCGCCAAAAGGAATCACGTTGAAGCAAATCAAACCAGCTGGCTTGATTTGCATCGAGCTGCTTTTTTTATCAAATGAAATCGACGTATAATAAAGATTGGCCAATGAAATGCCGGTGACGTAGGTAGCGATTGTAAACATCTCGATGCCAGCGGTTAGTTCATTCCTTGTCTCTGACCGAGGTCCTAGCTACACACGTTTTACAAAGCTCTCACACACGTTCTACGTTTATATTTGGATTTACATTGAAGATATGGTGAAGTCATATTCAGCCATTGCGTTTGGGAAGAAGAAAAGAAAACGAGTCTTCCCGTCTAAAAAGACTGATGAAGAGGTTAGCATTATCGCTTTGCTATTTTTTATTAGTAATTTTTTTCGATTCAATTTTTAGTTACTACAACTAGTTTTAATTCGGTACTAGAAATCTTTTCAGCTACTATCCCATTTCATTAAGCTAACCAAACGATTCACATAGTATCCATAAATAAATATTGGTTATGTATCGATGATACCGAGTTGATGTTATGCTATTCGATACCAAACATACACGTTGAAGGTTTTCTATTAGGCCTTTCTATCAGTGGTAGAGTTAGCTGTGGTGCTTCAGTATGCTGTATACATCGCAGAATATGAACCCAAGATGAATATGACATCTCGGCAAAAAATAATTATCTGTAACTAATAATTTCTAAACATGTTTATTTGTAGAGAGTTGATGAGACCACAACACCGCCGAGCACATCTCTTCTCTCATCAGCACCATCCACATCTTGTGCTTCAGTTTGTGCTGATCCAGATTCTGCTGCTGCTTCAGATTCTGTCACTGCTTCAGATTCTTCTGCTGGCGCTCCAGTTTCTGCTGGCGCTCCAGTTTCTGCGTCCAAGCGCAAGCTGGAGACTTTCAGGAAGTATCCTGCTAGCTCTCCTATTTCTGCTGGTGCTGACACCGCTTCTGGTGATACCGCCGCAAGCAGTGTTAGGGCAAGCAGCTTTAGGGTGGTGAGTATGGAATTTTTATATAGCTTAGTTTCTCATATAATGTGTTCCGTCTGTTGTAGTACTAATGTAGGGTTAGTTGAGACTGATAGGGTATATGGTATGTCTAGTTTGTTTGAAGTAGTTTGTAATGATTGTAAGACCGTAGTTATGTCGCAGCACACATCCCCCAGCGTGGTAAATGGTAGGGCTTACGACATAAACGATAGGTTTGTTTATTCTTGTAAGAGTAACGGGGTAGGTTATGAGCAGGCAAGTAGCTTTGTTTCGGATTTAAATTTACCACTGCCTATCCAGCGTACTTCATACTTCGCTAAGTTAGGTAAGTTAGCTACTGCATGTTCTAGAGCTTTAGAGGATCATTTTAGAATCATTAGGAGTATATTGAAGGCAGCGTATCTAAAGCTTGAGGAACGGAGTACTGATGTAGATACTGTAGATATAGCTGTAAGTTACGACGGTACATGGCAGAAGCGTGGTCATACTTCACGCAATGGTGGGTTTGTCGCTATAGATGTTCTTACTGGATATGTTGTAGACTTTGAAGTGATGTCAAACTACTGCCGGGGATGTGAGAGAGGACCGAAGAAGGATGACAGTAATTACGACGAGTTTTGGACGAAAAACCAAGATGCTTGTACGAAGAACCATGACGGCTCGAGCGGTGCTATGGAGAGAGAAGCAGCAAAGATCATCTAGCAGAGATCTACAACAGGGCCTTTACGATATACTGTTTTTCTTGGTGATGGTGACCGTGCAGCGTATAATGCGGTTTGTAGTCTGAATGTGTATGGTAATGTCAGCGTCAAGAAGTAGGAGTGCATAAATCATGTTGCTAAACGTTTGACGACTCATTTGAAAAAACTCAGTTTCATATAGTAAATCGGCGACGCCTTTTTTCCGGGAAAGGCAAGCTTACAGAAACCTTGATAGCATCTTTGCAATCTTATTATCGCAACGCCATCAGTCGGAATCCGGGTGACATCGATGCAATGAAAAAAGAAATTTTGGCTGCGCCGTATCACATCACGTCTGATGCCTCGCACCCGCAGCATGATTATTGCCCTTCTGACAGCTGGTGTTGGTATAAGAATCCCAGCATGTCACCTAGGAGACCTGACTTACCGAATGCGATGTTGAGTATGATCCTGCCTGTGTATGAGAGATTGTCGGACGAGAGATTGTTGGAGCGGTGTGCGAATGTGGGTACGCAGAATATGAATGAGTGTTTGAATGGGGAGATCTGGCGACGTTGCCCGAAGACCCAGTGGCATGCTAAGCGTGCGGTGACAGTGAGTGCGACGATGGCTGTGATGGTCTTCAATAGTGGTAGGACGGAAGTATTTAGGGTACTAAAGTATTTTGGTTTGCTTGTAGGTGAGCAATCATTGCTGCATGCAAGAGCCAAAGATGATCACAGAATGAAGAGAAAGATGGTCAGTAGCAGCCAGAGGAAGTCCAAAGTACGTCGCAGAGTTACTGAGCAACAAAGACAGCGGCAAAAAGAAGGAGTAACCTATGCAGCCGGAAAATTTGGTGCCCAATTCAAAGGTATGGTGAAGTGCTAGTTAGAGTATTATACTTGGTAGTATTCACTAGTAGTTGACGGAAGTATTTAGAGTGCAAATGTATTTTAGTTTGGTTGTAGCTAAGAAGAAATAGTTGCATGCAAGATGAGCAGAGTTTGAAGAGAGGGAGCATCAGCAAAGACGGAATAAGTGAACATCATGGTAAATTTACTTCCTCCTGTAGGTCATTGGATTTTTTCTTTTGAAAGATTTGAGAAAAAGACCAATTGTCTGTAGCAGTAAGTCAACAGCACGTCGCAGAACTACTGAGCAACAGGGACAGCAGCATAAAGAGCAGAAGTTGAAGATAGCATCGGTAAGGTTTACTTTCTTTTGCAGTTGCTTAGTTTCATACTCCTGAAAAGGTTGAGTAGCGAGCTGGCCAACTGCTGAAGTAAGTCAACGGCACGTCGCACAACTACTGAGCAACAGAGACAACGGCATAAAAAAATTTTTCAAAGTCGTTTTTCTCAAATTTGTGCTTTTTCTGTGACTCCATCTGCTACGGGAGACTATAGAAAAGAGAAGACACGAGATATTGTCATGAGATTTTACTCGTATATTCAGATTTTTGTGTAGAGTCAGGTGATAGTAACAGATTTTGGCTAAAATCAGCACCTTCTTTGTTATTCAGTAAACTACAGGTCAGTCTTGTCATATCGATCGGCATAAATTTATTTGTTCAAAAAATTTTTTTGTAGTCGTTATTAAAATTCTGTTTCTATGGCTGCTAGGAGCACATTCTGAGCTTCAATTTGACACCAAGAACAAGCATTTTGGTGTAGCAGCTGATTCACAAAATCCGGCTGGATGACCGATTTTCAAAGTCGTTTTTCTCAAATGTGCTTTCTCTGTGACTCCATATGCAACCAGAGATTTTAGAAAGAAGATACGAGATATTGTCATGAGGTTTTACTTGTATATTCAGATTTTTGTGTAGAATCAGGTGATAGTAACAGATTTTGGCTAAAATCAACACCTTCTTTGTTATTCTGTAAATTATAGGTCACAGTCTTGTCATATCGATCAGCATAAATCTTTTGGCTTGAAATTTTTTTTTAAAGGTGCGTTTACACCAGGCGATTCGTCGTAGTTGTTTCTACTCCGACAAAATCGGCCTGGCGTAAAAGGCAAATCGGTTGTAAAAACTGCCTTGTCTCCGTCACCGACACACAATCGGTGAAATGCTACATACTATGTTGGTCCGATTTTGACGGCCGTCCTTGTCGGAGTGAAACAATAAATTTACCAATCATATCTCGTAATATTACAAAATTTTGCAATTGCGTGGGGAAATATAATCATCAAACATGGCTGTTTATTCCGTTGTACCTAAAGATCTGTTAAAATTAGCATTGAAATCACTGGGTTCTGAGCAGTTAATTGCAGAGTTACAACCACGGTTCTACATATGGAACCATACGCATCCGGAGAATTTTTCACGCGCTCAAGGACAGTATCTGGATTTAGCCAAGTCGCTGAACAGTACAGGTTAGTAGGTCTAGCAATATTGCGCAGTGCAGTGTTATTGTGTAAACAGCTGATCTAGCAAAGGTTGTAAACATTTAGTAACTAAACATGATTAATGGTTATGTTAATAGTTTGTTTATTACAACAAATTTAATAATAATCGCTTTTATTTGAACCCTCGACAAATTGCAACCTATTTTCATCAATGTTGATGGTTATATTAGAGCTCACTCACGTTTACCTACACAAGAATTCAATGTGTTAATTATTTATTTAGTTTTTCGTCTCATTTTAGTTCAAATTGTCAAAGCCAAATATCAAGGACTACGTACTTACTGGCTGAAAGAATATAAAAAAGTATTAAGTTCCCAGAGGTCAGGTGCAGGGGCTGGAGATGTGTAAGGTTCCCACAGACCATAATTCCCACGGATCCGAGTTCCCACGATCGAAACAGATTTCAACATGACATTCATCCTAACATCTATACAGCTTTACTCAACCAGAAGATACATCTTACACCAACAAACTGACATTTTAAAGACAATCTATTAACGATTCAAATGAACATAGAAATACTCCGCCTAGGATTGCATGACTATGTAAAATTTATCCAACCGAAGTAAATTAACTCTACCCATCTTGGCTCTCCGTTTTCCGAGTTTATGGTTGAAGCAACCATAAAGCTATTTCACATTGACCATCGTGATATATTTTTAATATTACTTATTTCTCAAACATTTTTAATCCTAACAAGGCGTGGCCTCACTCTTTCTATATATACGGCCCCTTCCTTGTTATCCACAGCTTGTTGAATTAACCTCTGGAGACACATATACTCTTATTTTATTCTACTTTTTGGACACTTGTATTATTCTACTACTCACGCTCTCTCGAAGCCAGGTAGTTACCTACTGTGTTTTAGTTTCATGTCTTATCAGCCATTGTCTCACTTTTTAATTAACTTTTAAACTTGCGCTTATTTCCTTGTGTAATTAATAAATTATTCTTGTTTTGGTTTCCTTATAAAATAACTTGCTGATTGATCCCTTTGCAAACTAATTATCAACCATCTCAAGAGAAGACAACCACCAAGAACCAGGTCCTACATAATAATACAAAGATTGCCTCTATTTTTGGGCAAATCTTCACAGATGCTTATCGACCATCTTGGCCATATTACACCAGCCTAATGTTCCTTTCATCGACGGTGCATGTCAATCAGACTGAGTCTAGTACTGAGATGCCTAGTGAAGGTACGTAGTTCATTTACAGAGTTTTACAAATTGTACATGGTACATTTAACAATACCCGCGCTCCTGTATGACAAATGGACAAACAACTCATACTCGTCATATTTTTCAGCAGACTCAGCCAGTTAAGCTGACATGGATAGATCAGATTCATTGGTGTTAGCTGTACCAATCGCCTCGCCTCCCAGTCTCGAGGAATTGAATGGTGAAAGTGCGCCCGAACCTGAAACTGCAGTTCAGGCGTCCCGGTCGCTGAAGCGCAAGAGGTCGGAGCCCGAAGAAACTAGAGCTAAAGCTTTAAAAGCTATAACAGACACTATGATGACAGTGCAAGAAAGTAGGAACACAAAATTAGATGTGTTTGACTATGCTGGCAAGATGATTGCTGAGCAGCTCAACCAAATTTCAAACAAACAAGTAACCTCGACCGCATTGTTGAAGATTCAACAAATTCTTCATGAGGCTTGGACTCAAGAGCAACCACCGGCACCTATATATGGTCAATCAACTGAAACAGACACTGATCCGAGCTATTTAATATTATAGTATCAGCAAGTTTTATATAATCATATTGTAAGCTTATATTTTCTGCATATATACCTCTTTTATGGGAATACTAAAATTTTCCTGTACAACATGGTTACCTACTGTGCATTTGGTCCATAACCATGTATTATATATTAAATGTATCTTTTTTTTTACCTTATTTCAAATATGCAAATATTTGAAATAAGGGCAAATTCGGGCTGAGGATGATGTGGTCTGGGAAAGATATTCCTATGCCAGCTATTGATGCTAATGCTACAGTTGACACATCACCGCCTGCTGTTTCTGCATCCTTTAATAGAGGTAGTCAACGTTCTACTCGTGGCAAGCTGCCACTGAGGTACAGGGACTATGACTTGTCAGCTTAAGCCTTTGAGTTGACAATTCTTGTATATAGTTAAATCATTACTCTCACTACTACTATCTTTGTACCCAAGTGGTACAAAGACTGACTTGGCTATTCAGACTTACACTACTTCCTCGGTGTCAGCAAAAAGGAAACAGCAACAATTATTGACAACTAGCAAGAAAAAGGCCAGTAATTTTTTTACTGTCGAACATACCTTTACCTGAATTAGTATTATATATGGATTGTTGTAAAGTCACTTAGAAGTAGAAGCTATTATATAGGATAAGGTAGCAACCTGGTCTTAGTTATTCAGTTACTGGTCATTAAGGCCAAGTACTAAATGAAGAATTGCTTTATCTGGTCATGGATACATCACAATACAAAAATTATTTCTTGGTTGTCACTATTATAGATTATAAACGTTTGCGAGTCATTCCTGAGGTGTATGGAATGAAAGTAGTTTTTTGCAAAGGAAGCAATAGTAATGCGCAAAAGGATCAACGATTTGGTCGATTTTCGCTGCATAGTAGCATATTTTTAGATTTTAGCAAATATCACTTTCTGTGCTGCAGAAAACCTAATAATTTATTAGTAATAAACAGTTGTGCACCTTCAAATATTTTGCCCATTTAGCCCACTTTGCATTCATGTCTTTGCAGAAATGTTGCGATTATGGAGCTTTGATAATGAATGAACAAGGGTTGGTGAAGTGGTCAGATTTTGAGTAAATATTGTTAAACTTGTAGTGGTTAGAGTTTTATATCTTCTAATTTACATAGAATAGTTAAACATTTTTGTGCAACAGAGATACGATGTGTTATCGCTAGAGATTTAAAGAAATACGGTAATGTATAGAGATACGAGCTTAATGCATTCCAAGACCGAGCCCATGTGTCAATTCACTCATAGCTCAAATTAACTTTTCCTATATAAGACAACTAATTACAAATTAATCCGTTCCCACCATCTAAAAACTCTATAATGAGCTATTACAATGGTAAATCATCATTTTAATAGTTGGAATTCACCATTTACGCTCACAATGTAACATTTTGTACACTACTGTATGGAGTTGTTACCTTTGAGAGAGACACCTGATGGCAACACTTGATACGCTAAACTTTTGTGACAGTACATAACATAAACTTTACAAGTGTCATCACGAAAGGCTAACATGTGACCCCTGAAAAAATCGTCCGGGTGCCTTTTTTCTGATATGATGAGAAGGAACTGTTAGAATCTGATGAGAATGTAAAGTTCCTAATGTGGCTGCATTAGGAACTGTCTCGCATCCTCGTATCTCCAATATGCCTGTGTCAGGGCGAAAATTTGCTCAGAATTTTCCACGCATCTCAGGTTATTCCCATATAGGAACTTTTATTAAGTCGCTTTGACATAGATGTATGTAACGCTTGATTGTTTTTTACATCGTTGACAATTTTCAAGTGGTTTGTTGCTTTCCCTAAGCACTTGTTCTGCTCTCCATACCGCGCTTCTTGCAATCACCTTCATTTTTCTTGTCTTCACCTCTCTTTTCAAACTCCTGTTATAAGTATACACCGTTAGAAGTTTTATGTAATTAAGCTGTTTAATCCTTTTGTAGTAACCTTACCTGGGAGCCAATAGGACATGTGAGGCACACGGATTTCTACAAATGTTTCTCCTTTGAAGATAATTAGTATTGTATTGAGATCTCATAGTATCTCAACGAGGCTTTTCTAATTTTTATGTAACCAGTTGTTTATTGATATATTTTTATAATGGCGAACTTTTGTACTAGTTGATACTAATGTCTGTACCAGAACGCATTCCTTTTACATGAATATTTACAGCATTTAATTATTGCTATCACTTATCTATTGGCCTTCCTTTTTACCTAAACAGCAACTGGAACAGTGTGGTTTATTTTATCATCTAATGGATTTTTGAACTGATCAATGTCACAATCAATACATTACATCTTACTCATTTGTCATTGCATTTGTTTTTGTTTAGTGTGTTTTCTGCATAACAGGTAGTTACTTAGTTTTAGTTACATTGGTTTCTTTCTTGTGGTCACATGATTGCTTAGTATCTAGTTGTCAATATGTGGCAATTTGCTGCTAAGATACACTGGTTTCTGCAGATCAGAGCTTATTTCAGCTCGTGTTCCACGCATTAGCTCTTTCTGTCCTACATAGAATTTTTTTTCTGTTTAGTTTATCCTAATTAGAGTAGGATAAACTAAACATGTTAGTTTAAATAGTGTTCATGTAAAACGTGGTAGTTTAAATATTTCTTAAAAGGGGGAGATGTCACATTATGGTCACGTAATTTTATGTAGTTTCCGGTTTAAGTTGAAACCGTGCTCAGACGACATCTTGGTAGCTCACGTGAAAGCTCACGTTTATCAGTCTCTTCGGGTAAATACTTTAACAAGATTTGTGTAGTAAGACCCCCAATTTTGTGATGAGTTGATTTATCCTCATGAATGGCTGTCGCATTTTTGTCTTGGTATAGCAACAGCGTGAAAAATTAATTAGTCGCAGCAGGACATTTGATGGATTAATAATATAATTAAAAAAAGGTTAATGCATATAAAAAATAATTAGTATAAATATTTATTGAGGTTAGCATGAGAATATAGAATTCTGTCGGCCTCACAGACTTTAGCGTATTTGACCGTATTTTTCTGTGGTAGATTCGACACATTTGGCTTTAAGGAGCTAGTCCTCTATAAATAATAGTCTGTAAAAATTATCACAGTTGTTTTTCTCAACTGTCAATTTATACCTTGTATTCGTATCTAAAATAATCTATTTATTTGAACATTAAAGCGAAAAAAGTATACCATTCACGAGAGCACCATCGGTTTGCAAAAAACTGCGCGGTAAAACGTAATCTCGCGCTTCTAGCCTTATTTTATACAGTGTCGTATAGGGACCTTACACGAGACTGATTTTACAGAACTCCAGCGCTCGCTGCTGTCCGGTCAAGGTCATAATAATATTGGGTAAACTCATAGAACTACATGTATAACTAATCCATAACTCTATGGATTAGTTCAACAATTCGATGTTATTAATAGTCAAAACTTAGGCTAGGAGTTAGCCGGCACATTTATTCTCCTTTCTTCATATAGTGTGGATTTCAGTAAACCTACCTAATATACATTACTATACGAAAGTTATAGTTGATTAAGTTTGTACAATATAATTATAGAAGTATAACTAACTATAACGGTTGCTTGAGCATTTAGCTATGTCACATGTTCTGTTTTGAGTATACATGGCTACTATATACGCTGTTAGGATGTGGAGAGAAAACAATTTTCAAGGGTTAATTAGGTAGTATAAATTTGCGTAACAGTGCTATTATTTCTTGTCCTTCTGGTTAATTGCATGTAGCATCGTTATCAGTACATCTGGTTATCTTTAAAACCTATTTCAACTCAAACATTTTTAGCATTAAAGTTGCTTCCCTAAAGCAATCAGGGACATGGGGAGAGTTGACAATTTTATGATGTTGTTTAGTTTTTTTATTTTTTTATTTTAATGGTTTTGCAGTTTAAACAATCTGCTTGTTGCCTGTTAGTATTTTGAAACTATTTTATTATCTTTTGTAGTATTATACAGCTGTATCTTATTCTGTCTTTGAGTATTACGTTTTACTCGAGAATGGCCCTTCTTTTCCATGGGACCGGGGCCTTAGGCTTCTCTCTAAGTCTATACCTAGTACGTAATATAATTTGACAAGTTGTTGCAATTTTTTGGAATAACTTGGAAACTGTGTTTTGGTGTCTAGTCGTTGCTGGCGAACGTAACATTTGTTGTAGCTTTTTTATGCGTTATAAATATGATACATTGGTTTGCAAATCTTATTGTTTTCTATCAAATCAGTACCTGTAGTATGTATCTTATAAGATTTAAATTTTTTTATTTATTAAACGTTACAACTTCAATTTGCCATGGAGTTTACTTGAAAAGTCGAAACTCAACCAATAATGTTTCTTTTTATTTTGCTACAAACACATCCATAGTCCAATACTTTGGAAATAATTATAGTAGTCATGGTTTCATGCCCCTTTATAGATCTCATTGTTTGCAGCTTTTGCTATCGTCATATCGAGTGCCCTTTTGTACATTGACTTGTCAGGACTTAACACTGTTTTATTCAAAGATTTTCGGAACTAATAAAATCATTTCTGTGGTATTGTTGGTAGGTGTTTCTGATAACGTAAGAGTTTAGTAATAGTAAGCGTGATGCGGTCCATGCGGTAGGTGACAGGAAACTGTTTATTGACAGGAAACACAAAGTGGGACAGACAAGGTATGCGAATATAATATTGATACAATAGTGGGAAAATAACTCTAAAGTACATAATACAACATCTCTCTTTCTCCGACAAACATGAACATTGAAAGCGTAGCATTTACCTAAAGACATATTGATTGAGAAATGATTGTCACATTAATATTAACAAAAGTGCAGTAACCTACAAAGGTTACAGAACCTTGAGTGCTAGAGTCTGAACCAGGGGGCTGACACCACGCTGTTGGATTCATAAGTCGAGCTTCACAGGCTGCCTAACCGTACGACCAAACCTCGATATATAGTGCCCCTTTGGACTGTTTGGTGGCGGTTTAACATTGTCAGCTATATTTTCGATCGGTCGTATGTCAATTCGGTTACGACGAATTGAAGTTCCACCTGAGTTTCGGAGAAGATAGGACCGAGGAGCATTTGGGACAGCTGCTGCTACTACAGCTTCACGGTTTAAATCTGGAACAAAGACCTGTTGTCCAGGGTCAAGCAGTGGCAGTTCTCTGGCGCGGTTTCGGTTGTCATAGGAGATCTTGCTTTTCTTTCTCTGGTCCTCCTCCTGAGCACGAATGCTTTGGAGGTTAGGGTTAGAGGTCTCCAGCGTGACGGGAAGTGCTGGGACAGTCGTTCGGAGTTGTCGGCCCATAAGCAACTCTGCAGGAGATAATCCATTCTCAATGGGTGATGAATGATATGCCAGCAATGCAAGATAAGGGTCGGTCTCTTTTTTCAGCATGGACTTTATGGTTTGAACGGCTCTCTCGGCTGCGCCGTTCGATTGCGGGTGCTTTGGCGAACTAGTGATGTGTTTAAAACCATAGCCGGTGACAAATTTTTGAAATTCTATCGAAGAGTACTGCGGCCCATTATCTGAAACCAGTAGCTCAGGAATTCCGTGACGTGCAAAGATGCTTTTCATGTGACCAATGGTCTCCAGGCTGTTGAGCTCTTTCAGCATAGCGACCTCGACATAACGAGAATAATAATCAACTAGCAATAGATACCAACAGTCTTTAAAATAAAATAAGTCACTACCAACACGCTCCCATGGGCGAGACGGGAACTCTGATCTCATCAGTGGCTCTGGAGGAACTCGGGCTAATTTTCGACACGATTCACATGAGCGTACCATTTCCGCAATTTGTTGCGACATCCCGGGCCACCAAATCGACTTCCTTGCTCGATCTCTGCACTTAGTAATGCCTAGGTGGCCTTGGTGAACTTTCTGTAGCACTTCGAGACGGTCAGCGAGCGGAATGATTATTCGATCGTCGAAAACGAGTACTCCATAAATTATGGTTATTCTAGAGCGATTCTCAAAGAAAGGACGTACTAATGAGTCATTAGACGTCATATACGCAGGCCACGACGTATTAACAAAGTGGTGAATTTTTGCCAATACCTCATCATTTTTCTGTGACTCTATGAGTTTGCTGAGTCTCTCATTGGAGGCGGAGTGAAGCAGAGTACTGCGAGCAGGATTTTCTACTTCCTCCAAGAATGCTATGTCCTCCACAGTAGGAACGGCCTTTGAACGGGAAAGTGCATCAGCAACAATATTTTGCTTCCCAGGAATGTGTTCCATCTGGTACCGGAAGCGTAACATGCGCATGCCAAATCGTTGAATGCGAGCAGGCATTTTGCTGAGTTCTGTGTCACTAAATAAAGAGACGAACGGTTTGTGATCGGTTTGAATACTAACAGTCATGCCTATAATGTAATTTCTGAACTTTTCGCATGCCCATACAATGGCGAGGGCTTCCTGTTCAATCGTGGCATATCGTTGCTCAGTGTCGGTGAGTGCTCGTGACGCAGCGTAAACTAAACGAAGCGTACCATCGGGTTGTACTTGTAGTAATGCAGCACCAATGCCATTCCTACATGCATCTGACTGGATGATAGTTTTGCGAGTTGGGTTGTACACCACCAACTCTACAGATTGGGACAGCTCATCTTTGATGTTGGTGAAGGCTTTAGCTTGCCGGTCTCCCCAGTACCACGGACAGTTTTTGCAGAGCAAGTCCCTGAGCGGTGTACTGAGATCACCTAGACGCATAGTGAACTTACTGAGTTGGTTGGCCATGCCAAGAAAACTTCGCACGTCACTCACATTTTTCGGTGTCCCAAAATCTCAGATGCCCTGGATGGCGTCGGGGTTAGGTTTAATGCCATTGGAGCTTATTACGTGGCCTAAAAATTTGATGCTCCGACAGGCAAACTGACATTTGGATTCATTTAGTGTCATACCGGCTCGTACCATTCGATCTAACACAGCACGGACTCTATTATCGTGTTCTTGTTGGTCGTTTCCCCATATACACACATCATCCATGTGGCAAATTACTCCCTCAAAGCCATACAGTACGCTTGAAATAATCTTTGAGTAAATCTCAGGGCTAAACGACAACCCAAACGGTAACCGGTTAAAAGCGAAACGGCCAAATGGAGTGAGGAATGTTGTCAGCATTCTGGCTTGAGGGGTCAATGGAATTTGGTAGAATCCTGAATTTGCATCTAGCTTGGTAAACAGTTTACCAGTGCCTAGCTTTGCCAGGCTCGATTCAACATGGGCCATTGGATAGATCTCCCTTTTGACATCTCTGTTTAGCTTAGTATAGTCAACACAAATACGGACACGGGAGTTTGGCTTCGGCACAACTACCATCGGAGAGCACCAGTCACTGGGTTTATCGACGGGGAAAATTACATTTTCCTTAACCATCGTATCGAGTTCTGACTTGACGTAGTCGAGCAACGGATAAGGTACAGTTCTTGGCGTGTTTATGGCGTACGGTTGACAACCTGCCCGCAGCGTGATATCAGCCTCCTGCTTCATACAGCCCAGACCCTGAAACAGCTTAGGAAATTCACATTTAAAATGGTTAATAGTATGCACATGATCGACATTACAACTGACTTTTACCAGACCTAACTCAATGCATGCATTTCTACTTAGCAACGCTTTTGTCTGGTTGACTACATATAGATGTTCATAGTGTTCAGCATTATTTACGCTCAATCTAGCTGAAAAATAACCTAGCACGGGTACTCTACTATTTCCAGGGCCTACTAAAATTTTGTCATTTGGTTTTAAACTTTGACCAGAACACAAGCTACTAGGTATAACAGAAACGTCAGCACCAGTGTCAAGTTTAAACTTCACGGACACAGGTTTCGACTCTGGCTCACCCATGTGCACATCAATACTTTTCATCCATGGGTTACTGTAATTTTGGTTATCCTGGACTTCACCTAGGAATACCCTCTCTATCTCTGCCTCTACCTCATCGACAGACGTACGGCTGTTGGAATCTGGCTTAGGCTTACCGGCTGACATCAAGCATACTTTCGAAAAATGTCCTATTTTCGAACATTTCCGGCAAACAGCACGCAAAGCAGGACAGCTTCCTCTCGAATGCTGGTAGTACCCACAGTTTTTACACGGTTGATGTTGCCCTTGGCGCTGATAGCCAGAGGCTGGGGGCAGGCGATGGCTATTGCGACTTGGCTCACGTCTCTGATGATTATCGCTATGGATAGCGTCGACAGAGGTGTTATCCTCACCGCGACTCAACAACTTCATCTGACGTTCAACTTGCTCAGCTTGCCTCGCCATGGCAACTGCCTTCTCCTCAGTAAGCTGGTCCAGCTCCATTTTTTGCATTTTCTGCTAACATCTTTGTCCGCAATTCCCACTACGATCCGATCTCTAATCTGCTCTGATCTACGATCTCCGAAGTCGCATCTATCCGCCATGTGGTTTATTGCACGAATAAATTCTTCAACAGACTCACCGGGAAGCTGGCCACGTCTGAAGAATGTTGCTCTTTCAAATATAACGTATTTCCTTGGAGAAAAGTATTTGTCGAAACCTTCTTTCACCTTTGTGTAAATTTGTTTGTCTTCTGTAGACAGTCCCAGGCAATTGAAAATTGTCTCACTTTTAGATCCCATTGTATACAGCAAACTATCGATCTGCAGCTGATTTTCTTGCTTATCTAGCTGTGACAGGCTACAAAATCTACCACACCTGGTGGACCACTCAGCCCACTTCTCCGGTACAAAGTCAAATTCTGCCGGTGGGTTAAACTTTGCCATATTTAGCATCGATTGAAAGAAGATCAGACCAAAAACTTTCTAGCAAAGAATTAACATAAATGTTCTCACGATGTAATATTAGTACTGGTCACCATGTGGTATTGTTGGTAGGTGTTTCTGATAACGTAAGAGTTTAGTAATAGTAAGCGTGATGCGGTCCATGCGGTAGGTGACAGGAAACTGTTTATTGACAGGAAACACAAAGTGGGACAGACAAGGTATGCGAATATAATATTGATACAATAGTGTGAAGATAACTCTAAAGTACATAATACAACAATTTCTAGCACAAATAATATTCTTTTGTAAATTGTAAAAAGGGAGATAACTCACAAATTATCACACTTGTTGCAGTACTATCAGTAAGTACAAAAGAATTGCCAAAACATTTATCATTGGTAGCCTCGAAAATGTTTTGTAGTATTTATGGTTCTCCCTACTCGAGTGATGTAAGCCTACTTATTGTTAGGTAATGAGCTAAGAACTATAACTGCCTTTTATCTCAAATGTACTGTTCTCAGTTGACTTTAATATTTATTGCCCTGCTACAGTCATTAGTTGGATTTGTTACAATGCCCTTTATTTTAATGTCTTTTCTGTAGACTATACATGAAGTTCATTGCTCAACTGGATTGGATTATTATTCTTGTTCATTTTTTCATTATTTTTTAAAAGCAAAAATATTAACCTTAAACCTTTCATGATCAGGCAAGTTGGGTAACAGATTGTCTGGGTAGGTAACAACAGTAGTTCAAAGTTTTCATTTCATCTGGAGTTCTGCAGGAGAGTTCTTGTATGGGATTGGAGCAGATCTATATAATAACATTGCAAAATAGGGATCAAGTTCATTTTTGAGCATTATCTTTATTTTTTGCACTGCCCTCTTAGCTGCTCTATTTTTTTGTGAATATAGGGGCTGCTGGTTAGGTGAGTGAAGCCATTTTTTTTTGATAACACCTTAAAGGTAGACATGCAACACAATTCACATTGTAGCTATTTGGTTTCAAAAGGTTTACCATGTCTTACTCTGCTGTGTTGCAGGTGTCAAATATGTGGAAATGTGATTACAAGCTCTTAAAATCTACCCAACTTGACTCATCATTCACGTTAGGTAGACTGACATTACAATGTAATAGACCATCTTCTAAGATATTGTTCTTTCCATTGATGTGCTTTATTATGTAGTCAAACGTTTTTATCATCAGCTTGAACCATTGGGTTCTCTATGAAAGTCTATCAAACAAAATCTTAAAAAAGCGTTGCTTATAGTGTGCTGTCTGTTTCAATAACATCACAATAATAACATAACTGTCTGCTTCATCTCTGACATACATCATGAGATTTTTTCCAAGCCCCCTACATACACCTAGAGCTTTTTTCTTCTATTGCCGCGTACCTTTGTTCAGTCTCATTGAGTGACTGTTAGCCGCAGCTACTAATCTTCTAGATCCGTCAGGCTGAATCTGGCTTAGTGTTGCACCCGGTCCTGTGTTACTCGCATCAGTTGAAATATTAGTTTCCTCGTTAAGGTTATAGACAATAGACAGTCAAAACGGCGGCTTGTTGAAAATGCTCTTTAAAGGCACTCCACTCCACTAAACTCCACTTTAAAGGCAATTTCCTGTCATTCCAAATCCATGACACCAAGTTCTTCAGCAAATCTCTCAGTGGTTTTGAAATTTCGGTTAACTGACTCGACAGTTTGGCAAATTGGTTCGGTAAGCCCGGAAAACTATGTGTTGCTGAAACAGAAGTTTAGTATAGGAAGTCAATACATTCTTGTTCTCTGTGTCCAGCAGGTACTCTGTCCTCATAAATTATTAGACGTTTATGATCTATTATATTACAATTATTACATGACAATTCGATCAATTATGATTATCCAAATGTCACTTTAACCTAGTCCATTTGACTTTTTTTTTGTTTAACGCAGTCCGAGCACTGCACAGTCTATCTAAAGCAGCAACCGGTTGTCTGTCATGTGTTTCTTGTCTCTATGTAGGTGATAACATTCTTCATAATCCCGATCATAATAATTCACTCTAATCCATTGACTTCCTATTTATGTCGGCCCGAAATATTTTGGATGCGCTATTTAACCCTTGTGGTAACCTCAAGAATCAAAACTGATTTATGTCTGTGGGAAATGTAGTTAGCTTGTTTGATTTTTCTGATGGGGAATATGCCAGAATCTGTTGGCCTTTATTTTGGAAAATTCTCTGTTCCCAAAAGAAGCCAAGCTATTTTCAACTGCAGCCCAGGATGCATCTCTCTGAGAACATATTTATTCAGCTCGGTATAATAAGTGCAGATTCCCACAGTATAGTGATTTGGTTTGGGGACTACTACCATATGTGCCACCCATGATGTGGGCTCTGTAATTGATGTTCCTACATTATCTTCAACCCTTTGAGCTGTAGCCTGATCAGTTCTGTCCCTAAAGTCCGGTGCTCATATATGCCGTAAGCATCGGCGACAGCACTGTAGGACTATCAGCGATGAAATGTAAACTTACACCCCGAGGACTGCTGGTAAGGCTCGGCAATCAACGCAAGAGTTCAACGCTGTTTAACTGTCGCGAAGAGCCGCAGGCAAAACTTTCCTGAAATACACTGTACAGGTAAAAGTCAGCATTTTTGAAATGGCATAGCAAGTGAATATTTTTTATGGGATTATTAGCGATGCAGTTTTATGTGAACAGAAGCCGCCAAGCCTAGCGTCGCAAATGTTTTATCTGTGCAAGATTACTGCCGGGGTCTCGCAGCCTATATAGGAACTAGACTTTACGACAGACGAAATCAGCCTCGGAACATAGATAACCAAAGGCTTACTAGATTCAGTCAGTTTGGTTGTGCGTGCTCATGTCAGCTTTTCTAGACCTTGAAACAGCTTGTCATCAGCATTTATCAAATTAATTTCACACCTTTATCTGTCTACTGTAATCTACTTTATCTCTCCACATGTTTTTCTGCTAACCAGTGGTGTGCACTGGTATTTAATGATGTAGATATCCTCCTTCATAGTCCGATTACCTGAGCTCACTTTGGATTTAATAAAAACAAGACAATTTAGCTTTGTTTGATCTGGACCATAGTTTCTTGCAAGTGGTGTAAAGACTATTTGTAAAATTTTGTGGTTCACAAACACCTATAGCTGCTCCTGTATCAAGCTAAAAGTGTATAGTCTGAATTATATTACTACTAGATGAGTGTCAATACAAAAAATCAACATTTATTTACCATCTAAATTTTGAATGAAAATGTTTGTTCATATCTGTGTGCTTTAAGTTTAATTAAGTTTATGCTATATCTATACATACGTATATTTATAGCATTTAGGGAAGTCTGGACACGTATTTTTCTTCCAGTAAATTATTTTTAGTAAATCTGTTCAAGCGTGAAATATGAGTAATTTTAACTATCGGCATTAAAAATTGACAGGTGCATAACTATGGGCACAATTATTCTATAGTATTGCCAGTTTGACGCGTAGTTTAATGGGTAGCATGCCTGTCTGCAAAACTGGCGGTTGAGAGATTAAATCCAGTACAACGTGAATTTTTTGTTTCTCAAACTTTATCGCTCCAACTGAACACACAAATCACAGACCGGCAAATGACAAACATTAAGATTTACCTATAGATTGTTGGTAACTTTCAAGTTTGCGGATCAAGACTTGATTTCCACTGTGTCCACTGGTGTATTTACCCAAAATATTCTTCATCCAACTGATCTTCCTTTAATTTATCGTGAGGTTGTAATTTATTTACATTTCATGTCAAGATTTTGGTGCAAACTCACACCCAGTGGTTTCTTCCTTTGCATTTATTGCACCTACTGCTTAGAGCTCTGCCAATAAGCTATGATGTGGTAGACTCACTCTACCGCATCTAGAGCATTTAATTATCTGTGCCTTTGAATCTTGGCGCCAACTACTATAGCAAATGCATGTAGCACCAACTTATAAAAAACTTAATATCAATAAAAGCTTAGACTGACTTTGTAGCCTTTTTTTACTCAAAGTGACTATGACATAGTCTAGTTTTAATTTGATATCAGCCTCACCCATTCATTTATCTCGTGTTTTCAAATAATTTATATCGAAGAAAGCAGATGTGTGAGTAGATTGTTTATAGTAAAATAAACTAAGAACATGAAAACACTATACTTGTATGAAACCATTTGCCGTTGCTCCATAACATTTCGTCAATGACGTAATGTGATTGGAGCATCAAAATCTCTGGTAACATATTTTCTACATTATTTGTAAACATCTGTTAAAAAAAATAACGTAACCAGCAAGTTCTTATTTTTTCTCACTTCATCTGTTTACCTATTCATAAAGTTTATCTCAAATCGAAGAGCCTCTCTGATATTCAAATTCGCGACCCACAGCCAGTCTTCTTAATTTCATCAAGTATTTTTCTCTAGGTTCTCCATTTTTATCAGATCATCAAATCATTTATCATCAAATCAGCTCACTATGATACCAGATCAGGGATTGCAGTAGTCATGGAACTTATTTAAAACATCCTCCAGGTTTCTTCCATCTTTGCCTTCAACAATCTCCATTGAGTCATCATCAATAAGTTCAATTTAGCTATAAACCTTTTAAACGCCTCACCTCCAACATGCCTAAACATAGCTAATTTACGATTCTCAACTGCAGTAGTGCTAATGGTCAAATCGATAGCCAGCAATTAATCATTGAATGCTCTAACCCATCTTCGCCATTCACTTGAGAAATCATTTGCTCTGAGATTTAATTGTTTGTTAGTAATATGCCCTCATACTTAATTTTACCCCTGCCAACATGTTACATTGACTTGACAGAGGTGAACAATGTTTCATTCAAATATTTTTTGGAACCAATAGAATCATACCTAGTACAAATAACATTGTTTTGTCAATATCAAAGAAGGGAGATAACTCACAAATTATTTCAAATACAGCAAACACCCTTACTATGTGTCTCTGTGAAATTAGCATTAGCTTAAAGTACATCTATCAATCTTGACAGAGAATTTACAAATTTTGATCTCACTACCGGCTGTACCAGAGTAACACTCCAGTTTAACACTTGGTAGATCACAAGGCTTTTTAGTTTATATTGCTGAAATTTAACGAAATGACATTTTTCTCTCACTCCAAAGGGGGAAATGGTTTTGCTTTTATGGTTGTATCGATATATGCAAACAATATTGTTCAGACAAGCTCTCTGCCTTTAGAAGAAGGAGATAAAATTGATCAGCAGATTTTGTAACGAAAATTCATACTGATCATTATTTTTTTGTCTGCACAGCTAACGTGCTAAAACAGCTCAAAACAAAATAAGGCAGTAGTATTCGCAGAATCACAATGAAGTTCACCAAATCATATAGGCTCTATATGATTGATCTGATTGATTTCTCGTTGATCTAAAACTGCAATCTGTACAATATAAATAAATATATCAAGGACAACTTTTATATTTAAGCAATAGATGACAGTTCCCTTAAGCTGATGTGTCGATTAATAAAAACACTGATTACTACAAACAGATTGATCATGTGTTATATCAGTTCAGGATAATGGTTTCTCCTTGACTTATAAATCTTTGCTTTTTCTTTTGTTTTAATGTTTGTTTCAACAATATTCTCATCGTTTTTAGTTCTGAGTCTTTGTTCAAATTATAGCTTATACATACCAGAAAATATTTTTTGTTTCTCCGTATTAAGGTTTATCTAGCGAACTCTTCTTTTTTTATTCTATTTCATTATACTCCATTGCAGATTCTTGGTTTAAATGGATATTCTGTTTGTTCATGACTGAATGTGGCCTATAAAGTAATTTATTTTTTTCAGAGGATCTGGTAAAGGTTACAGATCTGTCAGAACTGTTTTCAGAGTTCATTGTTTTCAAACTGCGTGTTGCTTAGCTTTCCTTTTCTGCCCGCTTTTTGTGTCTGCTGCCTTCTGGAGCTGTGATAAATTTTCTAATTTTTATCTTATGCAGTTATTCTTGTTCAACTACAAAAAATGAAATTTGCGTAATTACTTAGTTATCAAAATTATTTTAATATATATTCTTACTAGCGGAATGCCCGACGTTGCACTGGAATTAAAAATCAGCTTATGAGTAGTGATAGCGATGCCACACTTATAAACTCAGCTTATAAACATTGTCACTTGCTATTAGCCTGGCACATTGCCAATGACTAATTTAAGTAAACTAGGTATCTACCTACGGCTTTTACTAAAGCATAGAATGATATTGTGCCATAACGGAAAGCAGTGACGTATTTTTACCCACATATCGACATATGTCGACCATTGAATCCATCAATCTCGTGTGGCTCAGTGGTTTAGCATAGTGGCTGAGGGATGGGAGTGTCCGAGATCAAATCTTCTGCGATACGGATTTTTCATCCAAAGTTTTGATAGCTGTGACTAGGCAAATCTAACTACATAGTTAGAGATTTATGTAGCGTATATAGATGAGTAGCATTATTCAGGAGGGGTTTGGTATGCCAATTCTTTATACCAAATACTCTTTTTAGTTATGGAGAACATCAAGGAAGCTTCATACCAGCCCTAAAAGGTTTTATATACGGTTTAATATACTTTATATTTGGGAAATATATGGCCAAATGATGACACATAGCTCAGGTTCTAATAATGAACCAATATTTCCATTGGAATCAGATCAACTCGCTTTCAAAGGTGAGAATTATGTATCATCATATCACCACATAAAATGTGGCGGTAGTCACTGACTAATTATTTGCTTTGTAGAGTTGTTTGAATTATGTTACTAAGGCTACTTAACGGTTGCAATGTCACTTTATTCTCTGCTAGTTTTTGACCCATTTAGATACACGAGTTATTGCTCAGGTTAAAGTTATATTTAATTTCTGTGTCAACAGAACATGTTTGCCTCGTGTTGCAAGTTGGTGTATATAGATGTATTGTTTTGTTTATACCAACGGCAAATCCTTAAAAACAGCTCAGCTACTAACTGCCAAACCTTAATAAACCATCGAATTGTTAAAGTGATTGTATAACAATAGGTGTGAATGAAACACTTGTCAGTCTTATATCATCGGAAGAGAGAGAGAGGGAGAGAGAGAGCAGAGTTGTCTGTCCATGCACAAGTTTAATCTGATAAAATTAACACCAAAGGAACATAACCCTTATTTAGTAACAGTGATTCCAATTATTTAAAATCAAATATTTAATTTAATTCAATTCTAATCAGTAAGTGTCTGTCTCTTCTGTGAACATTGCTGCTCACCTTCCTTCTCCTTTTCTGAGTATTTTTATGACTATTGGCAGTTTAGTAAACGTCGAGAAACCTAATGTATCCATCTACTCTCAGAGGAGTGATTATTTTAGAAATCTGTCGATAATTGACTGATATAAAAACGAACCAATATTTACAACCAAATTAAATTGCCTCATTCCTTTCCAATGTAATGAGAAATGCCTCACTTTCTTGCTTTCATGACTTCTACCTCAAATCAATTCACTCTAATGTACATCATTGTTAATTAGCCTAAACTTTTCCCTTGCCAGGTTTGCAATTTTATTGACGTGTTAGCCTTATAATTGTTGTGAGTTCTATTTCATGTATTATCAGTAAGATAGCTTTGCAGTAATTATTTCAGTAATTATTTCTGTTGCTTACCTATAAAGAGTGTAATGAACTTCACTATTCCTTCAGTAGTTAGCTCATTTCAAAGTATTCATACATACCAACCGGCCAGTTGTAACATTTTGTAGGAAGGAATATGTATTTATGTAAAGTTTCCAAATTCTGACTTGATAAGTTGATATGATGTACCGTTACTATACAAGATACATATCTGGCATTTTTTCACTAATCGTTTTAGGTAATGAGGATTATCAACAGGTGCTTTCTTGTTTGGCCAAATTTGAAGCAATACGTAATCAATCTTTGCGTGATCTCGATAAGCTAATTGAGTTGAAAGAACAAGCGGCAAGAAATCCAGGAGAGTTTGTTCATAAACTGAAAAGTGATCCAAAGGTAACCTAAGTCTTCATGCAAAATTTTAAACACTTTAGTTAGTAGCTGTAGACGTTTAGTACACCTGGTGAATAAATGTTTTGTAGTCTTTAGGGATCCCAACCAGACCGTTTATACCCGAGGTGCCTACTATTGATTGGACAAAGTATTCGTATACAGGTGCTGATGAAGTTGGTGGAGGTCGGAGCTACCATGGCACTAGAGGCAAAAGAATTCATGTACCAGAGTGTAAGGCTTTATCTTGACTTAATTCTTACTGAATCCTATATCACACTCTTGACAGGTCTTTGAGCATAGCTATGGTTCGACATGGCTGGTATGATTATTAAGGCTGGTTCACACTATGTCGCAATATGGCTTTTTCCCTTCAGCGGTCATCGTCGATAATGTGAACCATAAATAGTTGGCATCGACAAAGCAACACGAATATTTGGGAAATTTTGTAGTTGTCAAACTTTCCCGATATTTCGCCAAGTATCGATGACTGCCTGTACAATGTGAGCCATATCGCTGACATTAATTTGCGGTCGCTGATAGCGTGATCTATTTATTTTCGTTTATGACAGTCACTGCGGGACGAGTATTTGATTTAAGCACACGAAAACAAAGAGATTTTGTGGCGTAAAATGAAAAAAATGAGAACACTACTTCACGGAGTATTCGCTGATGCAACTGCGGATGGGTTTGTGATACTGTGAACGTTGTTATTATAAACGATCACCGAAGTATTGTTTGTTTTAACACTGAGATGTAACGATGTAGTGTGAATAAGCCTTAATCTGGTATGATTTCCTCTTCATCTCCGGTGTGATTTACAGCGCTTATACAAAAGAAAGTTGGGAAACCATTGGATATGCAGGAAGAAGTGACAATCATCAGAGGTAGAGTGAAATCTGAGCAGAAACCCGAGACCTTTAATCAGCTCTGGACGTCAGAGGAGCAGCGTAAACTTGAGGAACTGCTTATCAAGTACCCACCTGAGCGTGTCGAAGCTCGAAGATACAGAAAAATCGCAGATGAGCTCAGCACTAAAACACTACAGCAGGTTTGTCCCATTTTACAGATTTACAAAATGCAGTTCAACTTTTTTTTTAAATTCTTAGCTCATAATCTAATATAGTTTCTACTTTAGTTTGCTGAATTTATAGTTGCCCTATCATGGAACTATGCTTTTAAGGAACTGCATAGCATGTTGAAACGTGAAATAGTTGAATTGCTAGTAGAAGAAGTTTCTTTGATCAGAAGGTAAGTATGCTATTACAGGTAGCAAGCCGTATACAGAAGTACTTCATCCGATTGGCCCAAAGTGGGCTGCCTGTTCCAGGGAGAGTTCCTAATCGCGCTAACATAAAAAGGAAATCCAGACATAAACACTACAAAAGCAGAGTGAGTGCTATTATATTATATATTGTATTATTATCCCACGGCCAAACGAGGGGAGCGAAGTGCGGGAGTTTTTATGATAAGTGCATGTGCACACAACTTACGAAAATTATTCATCAACATTGAGACGAACCCTTGTATAAAAATTTCATCAACAAATTTAACCATCGTTTTGTAGATTAGTTAAAGTATAATAACGATACAAAACACATATAGGCCCATTTAAATATGTTACCAAGTCTTTGTAAATTATTGAAATTTTCTAAAAACTTACCCATCTGATCGGATTATACACAAATAGGCAGATTAATTTGGACGAAAATTGCCACAAAACGCTTGAAAAGTTTGGTTTAATAAAAGTTAAGACCGGAAATTGAAACGGCGGTCGAAAAAGAATATAACGATCAAGTCGTGCGCGTTTCGTGAAAAAATAACGTGCACATTTCACCAGTCTATGGCATTGCTTACTTGTAATCGAATTTATTCGAAGGTTTCTGTAATAAACTTAGACCGTTTGAGGCGTTGACCGATTTATAGGTACAAAATTGTGGTACACAGTTTATCAGCTTATGTTTTTGTTTAATCACCGAAGGCTTCATTATTTAAAACGTTAGCCGAAATTCTTTACAACTTATGTGCAAGTTAGGGCTAAACTACAACGCCCCTTTATGACGAGAGCCTTTTTTATTTTGCTCCAGTTTGCAGAAAACTTTCAGACGCGTGAACGCTCATACTTGCTTTCTGTTAAAGATCGATGCAAAATTGTGCATTGGTTTTCTATTATTACTGTATTACTATTACTAAGTTTGGATATTCTTTTTGATACTTCTTGATATTGTTAGCTATGACGTTTTTAAATGTAAACAAAATTGTTCATTGGTTTTCTATTATTACTGTATTACTATATTAATAATATTGGTTATCCTAATAATATCAGTGCATTTTACTTCTAATATTGCATTTCTCCTATTGCAGCGGGAGAGATATAAACATATAATCTTTTCCTTTCATTATTGCAGTTTGTCATGACCAAACACTTTTTTAAATAGATTTTCTAAAAATCTATATAAATATCACTTCTTGATATTGTTAGCTATGACGTTTTGAAATGTAAACAAAATTGTGCATTGGGTTTATACTATTACTATATTAATAATATTGGTTATTCTAATAATGTCAGTGCATTTTACTTCTAATATTGGCTTACTAATATTGGCTGGCTAATACTTGCTTTCTGTTAAGAATCGCTATCAAAACCATTCTACATTCAACGCAACCAACTTTCAAACAGTGTATAGTACCCAGTAGCTTGCCATTTTTCTTCTACTTTTGCATTTTTGAGTTATAATAAACATATTTCCTTATCGTTGTTGGTAAAATACATACATTACAGTAGGTTAGGCCTACAGCTTAAATTAATTTTTTTTTTATCGTTGTAAAACAGGCTTGAGATAGTAGTAGATCAGGTGTAATTGTTTGTGTGATTAGGCGTGATTTATTATTGTATTAAACCAAGCTTTTCAAGCTATTTCTAGAACATTTATATTTCAAAAAGTCTCATTTACACTATACTCTGTCAATTCTTGCTGACAACTACTTTTTCAACAACCAACAGTACCCTTTCTTTTTTCCATTATCACTTTGGTCGTGGGCTGTATGACAGTGGAATTTCTAGTATATAGTTGATAATGTTTTCATGTAGCTCTGGTGATGTTTCCTTTTACAATATGAAGTGTGTAGAGGCACTGCAATTATCCTGTTATGTTAATCCTACTTGTTACCTAGAAATATTGGTACTGTCAGCATATGAAGAGCAGCTAGTTGTATCACTAAGATTAACTTAAGATTAAGTGGATTGTTTTAGTGCTAACAAACACTCCTTTTAAAAAAGAAACATATTTATAATCGGTCTACTTGTGATTTGTTTAATATTTGGGTACACTGCACTATGTTGTGTGTACATGAAGTCTCACACCCAGGTCTCCTCTCATTAAATCACTCACCTCACTCACAATCACTTCACACACTCCTCTCACAATCACTCGCAGTGGATTTGGAGAGGTCTGTATTAAAGGATATGCAACATGAAACTTTTGCCAACCCTGAGAGTAATGATTTGTCATATTTGGATTTTTGTAAGAAGTGTGAATAAAGTAGAGATGCCCCGAATCTAATTTCACCAGCCGATTCAGATACCGATTCGATATACCGATTCTTATTGAAAAATAATCCGATTCAGATACCGATTCAGATTCTTTTGTGTTGCATAGATTATTGGTAATTGTATTATGCAAATATAAATATAATGCGAACAATATAAATATTTATGTATTTATTTGTTTGTATTTATGAAAAAAGATATACATGTATATATATTCACATACTGACATACCGTGCATCTAATACCGTAACAAAACGGTCCATGTTTCTTGAAATATGTCATTAATAATGGTAATTACTGTTGGTAGTACAGCTTGCTCTGTGATAATGAAATCTCTCTTCTACTGCTGAACGAAATGCTGCGCCTGTACAAGTCTAGAGCAAATAAATGCGTCTTTTAATTACTGTTAGTGATTCAATTTTCTCAGTGAGACGCATTTATCTTCTATCACTATCGATGTAGCCAGTCGTACTGAAGAAGGACTCGCTTGCCATAGACTATGGAGGACAGGCTAAACACCGATAAGCCACTGAGGTTATTTTATGCGATACAAACGATACATTATATCGTCATGATCAAGAGGGAGAGATAACTTTATGCATCAATTGCTCAAATTACTTTCGCAATGCTAGTAAATAGAAACATTACACCGCATTCTTGTTTTTGATTATGGTTGTATTGTTCGTGATTGGCTGCAATAAATCACATCGCAGTAATTGGGAAATGCCGCACTTTGTGATTACGTCCTGACTAAAGCCAAAATATTGCGCAGCTGTTTTGATGTTTATTAGGCTATAGACATAAAATAGATTGTGTGACAGGTCCGGAATTCATTAGGTAAAAGCAAAGAACTTGCAGCTGATGGTTTTTTATTAAAGTAGCAGACTAAAATACAGGTTTCTGCTAAATAGCTGATATGTAAAAAGTATCTGAAGTTTCCGATTTTATAAGAAAAGATCGGCCGATACCGATTCAGATACTTAACACCCATATCGGCACCGATACCAATTCCGATATCAAAATCGGGGCAACTCTAGAATAAAGTTACTTCGTGCGGGCAGCTCTTGATATGATGGTGTGTTATCGACTACCCATTTATGCTGCTGCCAGCTGCTCAGCAAATGGGTGAAAAAAATATGTTGTATGTATATGTTTAGTTAAGTTAAAAATGAAAATGTAGAATCGCTATTTTTGTATTATTTGAACACATTTCATATAATTTTAAATCAAGTAGTAATGTGCTGATTCTCGCAATGTTACAGTTGCTTGTAATGATAGGCAGCAGCAAAAAACACTTTTATTCTTACCATTGCACACCTGATAAGTGAGGTTTGAATACGACTCACTCATAATTCTGTTAAATGAACAAGTTGTTGGGTTAAATATTTAGTTGTCATAAACAAGGTTCTCTGTGAGCTTCAGATTTTAAAATAGAGTCATAATATTGTGTTGCTTATAATATAACTATAATATAATGCTTCGCCGTTTGGTGGGTATATAGCCGGCCATGTAGCTGTTAGTTTATTGCTGACCTCCTTCACTCGTGCATACTGAATGGTTATAGACTTAGATGGTTAATGGTTATAACTCCCAATGAAATTAATTTGTTTGCCACGTAAAAAGTTTTGCAAAGCGTGTAGACATTGTCTTTGTTACATAACCTTTAATGACACCTAGATGTACTGATATTAATTGTGATCTTCATTGGTAGATAAACATTTTATGAGCTTTTCATGCAGTGATTTTTGTAGTGAATAGCTTTATAAACTGGTGAGAGTTTTAGAGAAATCATTAGGTCAAAGATACCTAAAGGAGGTATGACAGCCGAAATGCACATTCTGCATAAATTATTTTTAAGCAGAACTTTATTCTACTCAGAAATAATGTTCTTGTAGCACTTGTTATAATTGTCTCACATACTTCCTATAGTATGCCACGAATAATTTTATAATTGAATCTCTATGCTGCAACAGCCGCCCATACCTTCCACCTTCCTGCAAGCCTATGTCCCACCTATATTCATGGCTGAAGATGATGAAGTGAAAAGTTTTCAGTCGGTTCAAGGCAGCATCAGCAGCTCTTCAGACGACAGCGATAGTGACCTTGACATTCCTGACGAGCTTAAGGCTACAGATGAATATAAAGAGCTGATGTCGCTGAAGAAGCTGCGAACCTTAAAGCTGTCTACAGGGGATGTGAGGCACGAGGGCTATCAGGTGAGCACTGCTAACATGAGCTACAAGCTTGTCTCATTTTGAGTATAGGAGGCCCCCCTCCCCCCCCCCCCTATTACATGGCTGCTCGGAGAAGACACTCTGGCACTAGTTACTGAAAAAAATATTTTCAAGAGTACTTCTGAGGGAAGCCACCATTTGGTTTTGCCCCAACCACTAAATAGGTGCTCCGTGTAAAAAGGTCGTGTGTTGCGGCTCTTTAGTTTATAAGGCAGCATTGTCGATGGCCATATACCCTTTGTCTCGAAATCATGATCACAAATGGGTTTACTTTTAGCCAAAAGAAATAACAAAAATATCAATTCTATGGCGTTACAATAGGATAGAAGGAAAAGGGTAACAACATCAAGCATCAAAATACCGTTGTCTTTCCAATGACTCACTGAAAATAACTCTGTCTTCCCAATGGTTCACTGAAAATAACTCTATGTCCTCCCTATGGTTCACTGAAAATAACTCTATGTCCTTCCTATAGTTCACTAAAAATGACTCTATGTCCTCCCTATGGTTCACTGAAAATAACTCTATGTCCTCCCTATGGTTCACTGAAAATAACTCTATGTCCTCCCTATGGTTCACTAAAAATGATTCTATGTCCTCCCTATGGTTCACTGAAAATAACGCTATGTCCTCCCTATGGTTTACTGAAAATAACTCTATGTCCTCCCTATGGTTCAATGAAAATAACTCTGTCCTCCCTATGGTTCACTGAAAATAACTCTATGTCTTCCCTATGGTTCACTGAAAATAACTCTGTCTTCCCTATGGCTCACTGAAAATAACTCTATGTCCTCCCTATGGTTCACTGAAAATAACTCTATGTCCTCCCTGTGGTTCACTGAAATTGTATTAACAGCCGACAACTGAGGAGATTTTCTTGGGTAATATATCAGCCAGGTATCTCCTAGTTGGGGCAGCTCAGTATATTCTTTGTAAAAGATGGAATAATACTTTGGAGCCACTGATCTCTCTATCAACCATGTTTTATCATTTACCAATATAGCTAATACACTGTGCTGCAAGTCAAATATTAAACTTGTGAAAAAAAGAACTTGGCTTATCATTAATAAATAGTTGCTAAAAGTTTATAACAGATGTAAAACAAATATGAGTGGACAGAATGTGTAAATTGTGCTGCAATAACAAGTTTGAACAACCCTCTGGTATTAATATACGCTTGCAGCTCTGTTGCTATAGTTATAGTAGTTGTGTCCTCTGACACACATCTGTGGTCAGAGGACACAACTACTACACAAGTCACTGTATAATCACCAAATCTATTGGCATCGAGTTGCCACTCAGAAACTTGTTAAGCTTGTCATTTGGCTAAGTAAGATGATGTTTCTTCATGTCCATACTTTGCTCCTTTAGTGCGATGGATGTGGCCAAGAGCCTATCATGGGTGTCAGATATCACTGCCAAGATTGCCCTTCTCAACACAGCATAGACTTCTGCTCTCTGTGCAATGAGTATGGTTATTCATTACTCTTTGTTCTCTAACAACCTCTATATTATTCTGTTTGAATGCAGGAATAGAGACCGAGTTCTTACGTGAGAACTTGGTCTGCAAGTCTTGACATTGTGCTAGATTTTTGCAAGTCGAGTCTAAACTGACACATATCCAGACCTGTAGACCGCATATGTAGCGAGGTACCACAAGTATCAGTATAGCTCCAACTTAGTTTTATCTGATATATGAAAGCACACACTCGGGATATGAGAGGGAGATAAGGTCCAGGATATAATATGGCTTGGAGATAACAACTGGGATATGATAGGGTGATGAGACAAGACGGTTGTGATTATGCATGCAAAGCGCATGCTTCATTTTAACGTAGTATAATTGGTCTTTTGCGGCATCTTTCATAGTATACGACTGCTTTGAGTATGATGTCTGCTATAATGCTTTAGAAAGCATATTTTAGATGTCAATAGTTATCCATGAGCTGAATTACAATGTGTCACCATCTCTCCTACAATTCTGTTTGTGTTTCTAGACGGAGAATCACACTTGGCAGTCATCATCCTACACACTCTATGCAGGCTTTAAGTTGCCCTCAAACTGCTAAGCTGGAAGGCAGTCCATCACGAAGCAGCACTCACGATCTAGTCAATGACAAAGACTACATGCCTAGCAAGTTTAATATTCCTGGCAGTTACAACTACCTTGACCCCAATTATATGCCAAGTTCTGTACCATAATTGAGATTGGGGGTGAAGTTTTAGGAATGGATCCTCATGGATGGTTTATATGTATTCTTTTGTATAGGATGTCTATAGTAATCATTACTTCGTTTGACCTCATTGTTATCTTTTTTAGAGCGTTGAGCTATTTTGTATTAGTCATTACAAGTTTATTGATCTAATGGCATGGAAGATGCCTGGACTGCGCTCTTTTTACCGAGGATGTGAAATGTTTTATTTTGCCTACATATCTAGACTGTTCAGGTGTGAGTGTCTCGTGTTGCAATACATTTGAATGCTTTGATATTTTGTCATATGCAAACAACGATTTTATACTATTAACACGCGTAGACCTTTTTAAGAAAGGGTTGTTAGATCAAGTTTGAGCTTACACATGTACAGCTAGCACAAGTTGTTAGTCGTCTACTAAATAGTGTCTAGTCACAAGGTGTTATTCAGTTAACACATCTTACACTTTTTAGAAAACAGTCGTGGATTAGCGGTTTAGATACTTTGACTTGCAAGCAACAAATTAGTGTTCTATTTCCAGAAAAGTGGTGGTAACAAGAAGAGCATCGGACCTCAAAATCGGTCCTTCTGCCAAACCAACAATACCAATTAATTTGTGCTCTGACAGGTATAGACCTAACTGGGGCTAAGTAAGAAATATCTAGTTATATTAAACATTAGTCTCAATTGCAAAACACTTCTGCAAATATAACCTTTAATAATGTACTCAGCAATTCACAATTTGTATGGGATATTTGGGTACAGCGTTCATTTTTATTTCACAAACAACTTTATTTGATATGCTGCAACTTGCTCATCTATACCTACTAAAACTTTGGTAAATGTTTAACACCGACAGAATTGTAAAAAACTTACGAATATATAAAAACACACCAAATGCAATGGTTATTCGAGAATATAACAATCAACAGCAGGCTCATCATGTCAGAATCTGGTGAATTTGAGGTGGATTGGTCACATCACCATAATGTGAGTGCTCGGTGTAATTATATTATGGTGTATTACAGCTTCATAAAACGGTGTGACATATCGTGTACCAGAAACCGGGGCTTGGCTGCACATCTCTCACACAAGTCATAATCATCACAAACGCTACAATGTAATAAAACGGCTAAAAATAATATGTAAGGCAACATTGCAGGTGCAACTTTTCAAAACTGAAACATGGTCTTTGTACAAATTGATAATATTACTTGATAAATGTTTGTTTATTTTCTTGAACCACAAAGATTATTCTCTCACATCTGCTTTCATCATCAATGTGTTGATCAAAATGTTTTGAGTAGGTATGTAATACTGTAGTTTATAATTTAAGAAACATACCAACATTTGTAGCGAATTCCTTCAATGTCTCTTTCTGAGCACTCATCACACTGCACTCCACGATGAAATCTGCCGCTCGATTCAGAGGCTGCCAATAAAACTAGAAAGTTAGAAACTAGAATTTCTATGTTCATATTTAGTACTTATGCTTTTATCACTCCTAATTTAGTAGATTCAAGGTAGAAATGTTCATGCACTATCGCTACTTTAAACCTTCAACTCCACACCATAAAATCAGGGATAAGCGAACAATAGTTGATCTTACAACCTGACAGAAGCAAGCCTGCTAGCGCCTTCGCTGCCATCCCTGCTACTGCCTCTACAACCATCGCTGTTGCACTTGGCTCTTGTTCTTGCTCCCTTTCACTCATCCTTTGGAAACCTTAAATTAGTTCACAGACCACAACCTAAGAATAAACACCACTGGCAATTGCACATACCATTAAAACAAGTGTAATATAAGAACTATTTGGGAAGCTAAATCTAAAACAATAAATTTTTTTAAGTAAAAATGATTTAATATGTCGATTATTACCACTATGTTAAATAATTTTATTTAAAATCTTGTGAAAAGAGGCTTTCATTAATACATTACCATAAGGGTATAAAACCAGTTTGGAGGTAGAGGTAGTGATGGAGGCAAGTGGTGTGACTTACTCTAACTTTGTCAATGGGCTTTTATTGTTGATATTTATTTTTGACATTCAAGTTTTTTATTTTTTTGAGCCACATCCTATTTGCTTCTCAACTGCAATGTTTTAAAAAACTTTGAATGTCTCATGTGCGACATTAGCTTATTTTACATGTTATGTGCTGTGTTCAGACAAAAGGGATCAGTTGTGGTTCAGTTGTAAGAATACCGGCCCATGATAGGTAGGTCAGTGGCTCGCATCCTACAAATACTATTGGTAGTTGTAAGAATACCGGCGCATGATAGGTAGGTCAGTGGCTCGCATCCTACAAATACTATTGGTAGTTGTAAGAATACCGGCGCATGATAGGTCAGTGGCTCGCATCCTACAAATACTATTGGTAGTGCTAGGAAGGGCATCTAACCACAATTGTTCTTAATGTCCAACTATCATATTACTATTAACACCAGATCTGACCGGCATTAGTGACCTCACATGAAGTGGGAAAAGCTAGCAGAAGCAAAAAAAACCATTTGTCCTGAAAATCATAAGCAGAGGGTTGACTGTAATCGTAAACAGAAGTTTAACTGTAATCATAAGTAGAAGATGGACTAATCATATGCAGAGGTTTCACTGTAATCATAGGTAGATGTTAGACTTTAGTCATTAGTGACTATACTCATAAGTGGAGATTTGACTGTAATTATATGTAGAGGTTCAACTGTAACCGTAAGAAGAAGTTTGACTGTAAACATAGGTACGTAGATGCTTGACTGTGATCAAATACAGGATTTGCTGTAAAACAACTTATGTATTGAGTTTGGTTGTTCTTCTGGTGTCAGGACACCTTCGGCTGGCATAGAATTGTTTGAAGGTTGTGGGGCCCTAGCTGTTGAAATAATATTCATTTTACCACACATTTGACAAATAGAAGCCACAAGAACAGAAGGTTAGGAGTCAGCAAGAACTACATCCATACTTGATCAGCATTGCTTATATTTGTCAGCAGATTTTAATGATGATTGCTAATGTTTGTTCACTCGATCGTGAGCTATTTTAAAAAACCAACCCGGGTAGATCAGTTCACCTAAATCTGTCGCTACTCCCTGCAATAGAAAATTTATTAATGGCATTTTTGTTATAATACTTTACTGGCTCTGTCCATCGATTTAGTCTTTTGACAAGTGTAAGACAAAATCTAGCCATCTCATCACAATAACTGAGCTAATAGAAATACGATCATTGATCTTAGCTACACCAAGATGGCCACCGAGAATAGATGAATAAGCCTGTTTACCATTCGCTTTCTCAATGGCTCAGGCAAAACCAACTTTTTGAAAGTTCCACCTTATGGTTTGCAAAGGAAGTAATAAAACACATCATGCTTAAGTTGAAACCAGCCTTATGAGTCTACCCCAATCACACCTACTTTTTCAATGACTGCAGTGAGTTGTCTTCCCTTTGTGATCTGACACTATCCTCCCTATCTACATTTAGATCGGAGATTTTTTTTTTAAATAGAGACATAGACCTTTTATTAAAAACAACTTGGGCTTGTGTCATCAAAACCTCTACACTATTAGCTTGATAAACATATTTATTAAAGCGCTGGATTTCTCCTCTACTTCCATTTATCAACATTACCTTAGATTAATTACCTAAAAACTCTAAATTTTACAAGTTTTTCACTGACCGCTATTTTTCTACAGCATGTATCTATCAGAACTCTAACTTTCTGATCACTGACGTAGCTCTTGACAACTTCCAAATCTTCATCATCTACATTTAGATTCGAAAATGAGCTACCATATTTACCCTAATCTTACTCCTGCTTCGCTGATAGATCTCTTACTTGGCTCAGACTTGATAGCATATGATAGACAGAACTTGAATATATGACCTAGTTTTCACACTTGAGGCATTTTCATTTTAGAACGTTACAATTAGGAGACTTGTGTCCGAACTCTGAGCAGTTATGACATTGAATAAAAGGAGTTAAGGAGTTGGCCTTGAGTAATAAACTTTTTTTGTTGGGCATTACTTTTTAATTTTCAAAATGTTTTCTATTATGAACGCCTAAATATCTGTCGCAATTCTAGCTAATTTTTTAATTGAGTCAGGTTGTTGTTCTTTCAAATGAGCAAATAAATTTTAGAGATTTTATGGGTGGGAAACCTATGGCACCTGTTACATTCACCCACTTTTTTAAAGCAATTTGTTCAATCTGCCCACTAAAACCTGCTTTAAGGATTCAGTGCTATCAGGTCTCTTTTTTCTAAACCTTTTCCTATAACCTTCAGCGTCTAGATCATACCTATTAAGTAGCACTACCCTTAGGGCATAGTAATCACCTGCTTCAATATCAGATAATCAAGACTACACCTCAATTGCCTTGCCAGTTAACAAAGCACACAGAAAGGTAGCCCAAACATTTTATACCACTTATCAGTGGTTGCAAAATGCTCTAATCTCTGTAGATCACAATCGAAATCATTTTCACTATCAGAAAAGTGAGCAAACTATGGTAATTTTGGTATTTTGACCAATGGGCAACTACTGCCATGAACCTCTGACCTACCCATTCGAGCTTCTTCAAGTTCGAGTTTTTTCATTTCCAGTTCATGTTTTCTCTCCTCCTCTGCACGCCTCTCTTCTCTCTCCTTCATTGCACGCTTCTCTGCTCTTTCCTCTGCTGCACGTTTCTCTCTCTCCTCCGCAGCTCGTCTCTCCTCTTTCTCTTTATCCTTTGCTGCCACTGCCAGTTTGGCCTGCTCAATTTCCAGCTGTCTTTCCCGTTGGCGCTCTTCTCTCTCTTTTTCTTGCTGATCGTGAACAAACTTCTGTAAATTCTCACCCTCATAACCCATTTCTTTGCCAAGCTCTATAAGTTGCTTTAAATCAGACATTTTGTATAGTCACTATGTAATGGATGGTGATCAGTTATTTCAGCTGAACAGCAACAATCGGTTGTTGGAATATATGTAAGTACTTTGCTGGAAGACTATACATAAATATATTTAGTAACCTGATTGGATAGTTTCTCAACTAAGGTTGCTTTTTAGTGCATTGCGCTGCCTGAATAGACACGCCCATTTTACTTCAATTGCGCCATCATGACAAAAAAGTACCATGCATGAGTCACGTATAGAGCATATTTAAATAAACTACACAGTAATCGCAGCAAACCATCCTATATATCAACAACCAACACATCGTGCTAGTCACCTACAATAAGATTATCAAAAACCAAAGCAAAGTTGAGCAGTAATAAAACTAAATATTATGTACATGTACAGAATAAGTGACAGCAGACTACTAGGAACCTAAACTATATGAAACTAAACTGTATGACACATCTACATGTTTATATCCAATGTGCTTTTCATTCTAACTCATAACTATAGATAAAATACTGTCTTGCACAGGTTTTTTCTTTTAGACTTTGTCTCTATGTCTGCCATTTTCATGATAATTGCCATGTAAATGACAAGGTTTTACTAAAAAGTGATTTATCACAGAGAAATAACCCGCATGAAAATGTAAATTTATTATTAATGTAAATCTCTCAGGTTCAGTGTATCTTTACATTTGACAAAAACTCCAAACATGTCATTGATAGCACAAATGTAAACTATAACTATGCCCACATCAATACATAATTTCTATGGGATATTTAGACACGGTGCTCATTTCACAAACATCTTTATTTAGTATGCTGCAAGTTACTCATTAGTACCTAATAAACCTAAAGTAAATCATATTTCAAATTGACAAAGTTGTAGAAAAACTTTTATACAACGAGAAGAATAAAGATTACAACAGCAAATGATATTGCGTTGGAATCTGAAAAATTTGAAGTTGTTTGGTTACATCGCAGACAAGCTTCATGAATAAATATTTTACAAATGTGAGTGCTAGGTGTAATTATCATGAGCTGCATTATATTATTAGGGCATCACGTATCTCATGCTGTGAGCTTGTCGATCAGGTAGTAATCAGGTCTCATACCAGTAAGTTAGAAGTACTAGAAGTGAATCATGATATTATGGCGTGTCCGTAGCCTGCCATCAGCAAATTCTCAATGAGCATTGGTGTATAGGCAAAGAAATGTTTTAATGGCTTATACAGTCAAGGCTAGCAGAATAGGCACACTTACACAATAGACAATTATTTTGAATCACAAGTTTTGTACAAAAGAGATCGGCATCGTTTAGTTCTATTTACTGCAATGAAACTATATGTCATTCTTTGCAACAAATTTCATCTGTGAGTTAAATTGGAGTCATACATACTAAATACAGTTTGTTGATAATAGTTCATCTTTGCCGAATTTTTTTCTATCAACAACATTAGATATACTTAAAATTGTATCAAGTTAGACTCAACTTCATGTGAAAAAATGTGCTATCCAATTTATGTATGGATTTACTGCATTACAAGGTTTTTGTGTTTCTGCGGAAGGTCATTTATGTGAACTACAGTCAGTAGAAGGTCATTTGTGTGAACTGCAGTCAGCGGAAGGCCATTTGTGTGAACTACAGCCAGCAAAAGGTCATTTATGTAAACTACAGCCAGCGAAAGGTCATTTGTGTGAACTACAGTCAATGGAACGTCATTTGTGTGAACTGCAGTCAGCGGAAGGTCATTAGCTATGTTTTATTTAGTAAATTTCCTAGAAGAGGAAAATAACTAAAATGCATAGTTATCTGATTATATATAGTTAAGGGTCAGAATTTCACTGATGCTACCTCCGCCAGTTTCTGGCAGCTTGTATCATGAAAAAACAACTCCTTTGCTGATAAATTGTTTCCTAATTCTGTAGCTACTCTTGGCACTAGCCTCTTGAGATTATGCTCACCGTTTAATTGTTATTAAACAACATGACTAGCAAATTGGTAGTATACCATTACAATTTGCTTGCAGACACCTCAGCATTGAGGGTTTAAGAAAGCTTATAATTGTAATATGTTAGGCGATACAGACTATAGGGTTAGTCAGGAGTATCTGAATTGGTCAAAAACATTTTATCAGGTAATTTATGTAAATGTCTGCCAAGAGACATGTTTGAATTCAAAACTGGTACATAGGCACTTACTCGAGTATCTGCACTTACTCGAATGCTAGTGAATGGGTTAGAAGAGTCACTAGGTCAAAAGTACCTAAAGGCGGTATCATAAAGCATGAGTACTAAAAACAGTCTACGTATTGCGTGTAAATTATTTTTAGACAGAACTCCATTCTACCCGAAAATAGCTTTTTTACAGAACAATTTTTAATTGCTTGGCATGCCGGGTATTATCTACTTGGCTAGCTCAAAAACTTATTACTATAAGTGATGCATCATTATTGTACTGCCTTCCTTGGTCTGAGACTTAAGGAAAAGTTTGTTGAAGAAAAATAATATTTGCCAATATGTATATACTACAAATATGATGATGGGTACATTGGTCTAAAACCTATACACCATCTACAACCTATGCGTCGTCTAAAACCTATACACCGTCTAAAACCTATACACCTTCCTATACACCTTCCTATACACCTTCTTAAACCTATACACCCTCTAAAATCTATGCACTGTTTTCTAAAACCTGTATGGTGTCTAAAACTCTTATGGCATCTAAAACTTATACACCATCAACAACCTATATGCCATCTAGCATCTATGCGTCGTTTAAGACCTGTCTCTTTTGCAGTCAGTTGTTTCGACAATGATTGTCTTATGTTTTAGGCTCTATCACTGATTTCCATGCTGCTCTGTTTTTTGTCTTCTCTTGCCATCTGTTTGGGTCTAGTTCTCTCAACTACATGTAACGCTTAGCTACATCTTTGTATCTCAGTCTGAATCTGCCTGATTCCTCTTTTCTTTGTAGAGCTGTCACAGCTCAGTCGTCTTGGGATTCGCTCATTACCCATCATGTACTTGTGTCTCAGCTGTTTTAGGCCTTTTTGCTATCAGAATTTCTGCCGTGGGTGGAAGACCAGTCTATTTTAGGATTTCGGTGTTTTTAATCTTATCTTTTCAGGTGAGAATCTTTATGCTGCAATGAAATTTCATAATGACTGTGTGCATTCTCTTCACTCGTGTTTGATACACCTTACACTCAGCTTGAATAGTTACATGCTTTTTCATCAGCAAACGATTCTGATACTTTCCAAAGGAAATGCTGGCAGTTCCTATTCTGTGATCAAGTTCTTGCTCAATTTTGGCATTACTGGATGTGGTCGTACCAGGTATCTGAAATCTGTACCAAAAGTTAGCGGCTTGCTGTCTATCAGGATATCTATAGGATCTGGTGGTGGATGCAGAAGCTTTACAGGTTGATACAGGCATCATGTCTTTCTTATGCTTATCTTTAGTCTAAATTTCAATGGTGCTTTTACAAATCAATCTAACAGTTGTATGTTCTCAGCTGAATGGGCAACCAGAGCGGATGTTTGTCATTCGCAAACAACATCATCCTGCCAAAAACATGGTTGTGCATGATTTAGATTTGAACTGAGAGACTACGAAGAGATTGGTATTGTGTCTTGTTTGGATGTAGACTTCTTCACTGTTGTATTTAAAAGCAATTTCAAGCTTCGCACGAGATCATCATAGTGAGAAAAGAGCTGGTGCCTTGCCACAGCACTGTTTGACATCATGTTCTACAAAAAACGTTTTTGAAGCATGATGCCCCTAGAGTACTTGAGTTTGCATTCCATCAAGCAAGGATTTCATGAGGTTTATTATTTCGTAAGTGCAGCCTAACTCTTTCAAAACTATTCAGAGACCTTATCTTGAAATCGTATCAAAGGCCTTTTGTTCTAGACATTTGTCTTGTGTTTGACGCAAGTAGAACAACATATCTATTGTACTGTGTTCCCACATATCACTTCTTTAATCTGTTTGAATAGTGTCTTTTGTAGCCACTGGTGTATGATGGATTCGACATCAACAAGGTGTTCTATTTTCCTTGATTAAAGTGACTGTAGCGATGACTTCCATTTCGTCAGGTGGTTCAGTCTGACAGCTCATGATAGGTCTTTGCATAAGCCAATCTAAAGCACACTGTTCACGCAAGTGGAATGACTTTATTCAAGATAGAATAGTGAATATAAAGGCACAATATGGCTGGTTTGAATTTGCTGAAAAGGTTTTATTAGTTATGTAACCACACATATATTTGTATGAGGCAAACAACGTGCATACATCAAGTATGGATTGCATAGGTGTAAATTGATATAAGGCTGTGACGGACAAACAAGCAAGTGTCAATTGCATAAGTGCAAATCGACATCAGGTCAAAATTGATAGTACATATTTGCAAAATCATTCACTTTTCATAACTTCAAACTAGTTTGAAATACTTAGAAGTAAAGACTTGAAATCAAACTGTGGTTCGCTACAAGTCTCATTATATTTTGGTAGTTCTTTGTGCTTTCCGATATAGCATATACCAGTTCTTTTATTATTTGTATGTATTTGTCTGTTCAAGCTATAGTAAGTCACACACAGGATCTTTGAAGTTGTTCCAAAAGCAGAGGGGGATAAAATGGGTACTCTAAATTTATTTGCAGTACCCTTTGAAATGGATGGAAATGGATGAATAAAATTCATTTTATTTATCTTTTTAACAGCTAGTAGTTTTGCTTTGGACTAACCAAAATTATCATTTTGGCTTGGTTCAGGTGTATTTTATTTTTTTCTATAAACATGTTGTAACATCATATATACATCTACTATGTAACACACTGCTTATCAGGCTACACGAATGTGTAGTGGCTGTAGCACACAGGCATTATCAGCTACATTTTAAAACTTACACTTTACTCTAGTGATCTTTGGCAGTAGTAGTTGTCATGTATGCATATCTATATTTAGCTACTTATTATATCATTTTCTTTGTGTTATGAATAATGTCTTACCACAAATTATATAATTGATCGTGCTATCTTATGTAAAACTTGTTTGTTGTCGTAGGCCAACCATATAAAAGATTGGAACTTTTTTGAGATGGCACAGTTGCCCTTGGCTGCGATTGTGCCAGTTATATGCAAATATATACTAAAGCACTCTATTATCATGCATTATTATTTTCGAGCCTGAAAAAGTGGGATTAACTAGAGTGCCGTGGAAGACCGAGTAGGGTCTTTTACATTGGTGACAACGATAGGATCAAGTCGGATCCGAAAGCTACACTAGCAGTGATTCGGTTTGGCTTCGATGAATATTCTTTGCTTGCCTTTCAAAGTGGTGGTTGAGAGAAGATCGAAGTAAACGAAAAAAGACTAAAGCCTCGAACCAAGCTTCATGCTGGTTAGACATTCATGCAGTTTTTGAGAACCAATCAGTACCTAGTTGTTATACTGTGTTCTTCTTATGAAGGTTGAAAGCCAAGCAATTTCGCAGCTGCACCCTGAATTCATTGAGATCCTGTTAGATTAGAGACCGGCAAAGGTTGGTACCCAAGCTGGTAGTACCCTGCATTCACACATAGCCCCGCAATTTGAAGCAAGATGTACAGCGGGGCATGCAGAGCTGACCGTGGGACAGACCCGCTAGGAGACACCTTAAAAAAATTGTCGGCAGCACCACAGACACTTGCACCACAGTTCCGGGCTCTCTAGTACTCGGTACAAGAGACCCAGAGTATTTTATTGCTAGATTTCAGAAAGTTGCCATTGAACGCACAGAGGCCGCGGCTTCCTTACACCTGCGTGAAGCCTTGGAAGAGGAAACTGAAAGTTGCAAACAAGCGCAAAGAGTAGAGGACATCCTCGGTGCCATCTGAGCCCAGTTCTGGCTGTCTGCTTGACAAGCACAGGTCGAACTCAGCACTCTGAAGAAGGCTAGGTAAACGTTGTTGCAAGAGCATGCAGCAAAAGTTGAAAGACTGGAATGCATCGTATAATGGAGCTGCTAGAGCCATTTAGGAAAAACCTGGCTAAGGAGCACTTTACAAACTTCTTGAATGATGCAGCTCTCCAATGAAACGTACTGGCTGTGCCAACACTGACACTAGCCAATGCAGTGAGAGCCGGAAGAGAGTTTCTGCTAATAAAACCAGACAGGATCCCTGCAGCGCGACTACTTAAAGTGCTGCAGAAGCTAGAGGAAGAGGTGGTGGAGGTCAAGTCAGTCCAGATTCCAAAGTTAGGACAGCTGATGCTAGTCATGAAACAGCTAGCAGAGCAGGTCAAGGAGTTGGCTGGCTCCCAACAAATCTCTCTTGGTTTGTTGGGAGTGTGGAGGAAAGGGACACATTCGAAAACAGTGCCCCAGCGTTGAGAGACTCGTGCCAGAAAATAATCAAGGACTGCAGCAGCAAAATTTGCTACTGACCGCACTAATGCCTTGAATATGAATCGGTCAGAAGAAAGTCAGAAGTACCCTCTCTCGCAGAAAATCATCCAGAAGGAGATGATAGGAAACAAAGATAGGAACTTTGAAAGAAGCAAAGCGCTGCCCCAGATCTCCAGCACCACACGTAAAATGGTCGGCTCTCTGAGACCCTGTCCTGCCTTAAAAGTGGCAGACACAGTTGACTCAAGGCTGGATAGGGTCCCACTAGGATCCCGGCATTGAGCAGGTGATGAATCGAGGTATGCCAAGCTAGACTCCTCTTCCACGATGAAACTAAGCTGGGACCACCAGGACCACACAGGAAACGGTCAGCTCTCTGATACTTGGTTCTGCTTTAAAAGTGACAGACACGGTCAACTCGAGGCTGACCAAAGCCCCTCTGAAACCCCATTGACATTGAACAGGTGGCAGTCTAAAGTATGCCTGACCCAATTCCCCATATGCAAGGAAACTGGGCTGAAGTCGCCATACCACGCACAAGTCGGTCTGCCCTTTGATAGATGGTCCTGCTTTAGAAACAGCAGATACTGCCGACTTAAGGCCGGCCGAGGCCACCTTGAGACATAACTTATAGGAGTAGTCAGAAAGCCGAGCAATTTGGCACCATTGCAGACAGAAGCCACACTGAGTTCTCTTGGCATTAAGCAGGTGATGACCTAGAGTATGCTGGGCCAGGCTTCTCATCCGCAAGGAAACTGGGCTGAGGCTACCAGGACCATGCGCAAGACAGTCCGCTCTCTGAAACCAGGTCCAGCTTTAGAAATAGCGGAAACGGTCAACTCGAGGCCGGCTTAGGCCACCCAGAAATGTGAAGGGAAAGTCTAAAAGCCAAGCAACTAGACACGGCTGCAAGCTGAAGGATGAGGAGTGGTGGTTGTCTGTACCAGGTCACCCAGAATAGCTCACCAGCACCATATAAACAGAAAGTAGTGCAGGAAGCCTGGAGGAAGCTACATACAAATTAAGCTAATATACAAATTTGTGAAAGAACTCAAGAAGCTAAAATCCGTGATTGTATGATTTTACAAGGGCCATAGTGGTGAGACTTTATTACATAGTTTCCAATGTTTTAGTTTATCACTTTTTCATGTATATAACTCAACATAAACTGCCAATGGGACAGCAGCGTCACAAACTGCCTTAAAAATGGCAGCTCTACAAACAGCTAAGCACAGTAGAAACCTGCTTTAAAAATGCGGACACCTTACTTGCAATCTCCTCACAGATAAAATGGCCAACAGTTAGACCAGGAGCAGCAACCCAAGCACAGTCCAATTGGTGGAAGCCTTAGAACAAGTGTTATTGATGCGCAAACCTCAAAAGTCAGCATGAGACTTCAAAACTCCCCATTACATGAAGGCTGGAAATGTCGAGTACTTTATTACGCGTTTTCAGGAATTAGCTGACACCAATCGCTGAACAAAATGCATAACCCTGGTGCATTTAAGGGAAGTATTGAGCGTCCAGGCTAAGGATTGTGGGCGAGTCGGAGACCTTAACGCCTAGTACAATGACGCCAATTTATGACCTCAGTGCCTGATTTAGGCTATTTCCCTAGCAGGCCTAAAGTAAGCTCAGTACCATGTGACAATGAATGAACAACTTTTCAGGGACGTGCTATGGGGGTGATGAGACTGGTTAATATTGCCTACAGAGACCTGTCTAACCCACATCGCAAAAGCATGTCTATGGAGGCGTTTCGCAACTCACTTAGCAACCCTTCTCCGCAACTACATTTTTTGGCAGTGCCCACACCCATTCTGGATACCTACTATGCAGGCTGGTAACGACTATTTCCAGATAGGGGAGGAAGCGTGCCAGTCTGCCAGCCTTTCTTTCTGGTCTGAAAAAGAAGGGATTCTCGGCCAGGTGAAGTCTGCAAAAACTGAGGTCATTGATCGACTAGCCCAAATATTCCAAGCGCTCACCAAGAAACTGGAGTGACTCCAGAAGTGAGCCCACACCCAGAAGGAAGAGCTCTCCGGCCACATTGTGCTGGGAGTGTGGTAGAACAGGGCACATTTGCAAGGACTGTCCAAGCCAGAAAAAGCCGGCTTCAGGAAATGATTGAGGGCAACAGCAGTTGCACAGGCTACTGATTGTACCAAAGCCTTCAATCTTTGAAAAACAAACAAGACTGTTTGGGGCTCATGAGTGATTGACAGTTGGTTTCACTTGGCGAGGACCAGACAAAAGAAGTTCTGTGCACAAAACGCTTCTGTGGAAACACAAAAATAGTACCAGTCTTTGAATGAAGCTAGCCCCGACCCAGCCCTAGACACACACTCAACCTACACCCGCACATGTGAGCGAGATATCAGAGCGAGATTCTAGAGCAATATTCTGGCTACAGGATAAAGCCGAACATTTCTTGCATTATCAGCTACGCCCCATAGCCAAAAATGCAGAGGAGAGACTATCAAATCCTCTCCACCAAAGACTGTAAAACATACCACGGCAGCTCTCAGTGTACAGAACTTTCAGAAGCCTGCCTTAAAAGCTACAGGGCCGGCACATGTACCATTCCAAGAGACTCTCTCAACAACCCCACAGGCCAGCCCCGGATGCCAGGCAACCTCACAAACATACATTGCTACCTTGCAAAGTTGAATCTCAACAGACCCTCTAGACCAGTGGTTCTTAACCTTTTTTGCCCCATTCCCCCTTTTCCAAACCTAAAGACAGAAATTCCCCACTCTCAACTCTTTCAAATAATGCACTGCAACTAGATAGTGAACTTTATTTACATATATAACTTATATACATGTACACATGTATATATGCATTTATTACAGTCATATTTACATGGAATGTTAAAAATGAATGTATATTGAAACTCAATATATCTATCATTGTAAGACAGTCAGCAGACTAGTGCGATTTCTGTGTTTGTTTGGAGCTGACCAGAATTTTGATGTTAGGAGTTGTTGTAGATAGGGCACACCGTAGGCCAGCTTCTACTTCCAGACGGTTTCTAGATTTGCTATTTATGGTTAGCATTGCTGAAAATGCTGACTCGCAAAAATATGTGGAAGCAAATGGTATGAGCATCTTGAAAGCGGCCAGGCTTACGTTGGGATACAATATTTGGGCCTGATCCCAAAAGTGCTCTATTGACAGCTCCTTGAAGTCATCTTTTAATGCTGAGTTGTTTGTTAGCTCCAAAAACTCCTCCTGAGGCTGTTCTGGAATCTCATGGACATTGCGCCAGAAAGGGTCTCAGGTCAGGCTCATCAATTGCTCTGTCCTAGGATCTAACTTAGGAAAATATCTCTCAAACTCTGCTATCAAGCTGTTTAAGTGATGCTTTATGTCAGTTAGCAAAGAAGCGGAAGGAGCTTTTTTGTCAATCAATGAATTCAGAACTGGAAATTAAACTCTTACATTCCCAGTAGCCAGTCTTTCCACCCAGAGTTTGAGCTTGTCCTTGAATGCATTGATACTATCAGTTACATTCAACATATTTTTGTCTCTACCTTGCATCTTTGTGTTCACTTCATCGATTGAACCAAATATGTCAACTAGGTAAGCAAGACACTGATGGAAGCCTTCCACCTGCATTGAAGCCAGTAGTTTGGGTTTGTTATGAGTTTTCAAGAACTCATTGACCTCTGCTCATAGATTGAAGGAACGCAAAAGCATGTTACCCTTTGATAACCATCAAACTTTGGTGTGGAACAATAGAGATGAGTGCACAGCAACCATATCTTTGCATAACTTGTGGAAGAGATGTGTTTGCAAGGCAGAGCCTTTGATAAAGTTTACTACTTTAATCACTGAAGAAAGGTGTTCCAGCAATCCTTTGGGAAGAGTTTTTGCTGCTAGCGCAGTCTGTGAATGAAGCAATGGGGACTTACCACTGAAGGATTCTTTTTTCTTACCAACTGTGCAAATCCAGTACGACAGCCAAGCATGGCTGGAGCACCATCAGTGCAAACTCCAATTAGTTTGCCCCAGTCCAGATGTTCTTTGCTGAAAAAGTCGGAAACCAGGTTCATAACATCAGCAGCTGTGGTGGTCTCTGTTAGAGGACTGCAGAACAGAAATTCTTCTTTAATTGTCTTTCTGTGTACATAGCGTGCAAACATCATCAGCTGTGAAATGCTAGCAACATCAGTGGACTCATCAAGTTGAATGACGATCATGGGAGATGACCTGATCTTTTCAGTTACTTGCCTCTTTATGTCTGCAGACATATCATCGATCCTCGATTTCACTGTGCTGTCTGAGAGGGATAAATCAGCTATCTTTTGAGCGGCTGTGTTTCCGAGAATAATCTTAGTACACTCCAGCACACAAGGTTTAACTAATGTTTGACCAATGGTGTGTGGCTTCTTATCTCTGGCGATACGGTAAGACAGAGCATAGGATGCATCGGTAATGGCCTGTGCCTGGATATGAAAGCTGCCAGTGGACTCCAGTTTTGCCCGCTTGAGTTCTCTCTCTTTGGCTTCAAAGAATGGCTTTCATTTATTCATGTGTTCTGCATGTTTATTTTTTAAGTGTTGCTTAAATTGAGGTTTCATGGAGTCGCTAGTGAGCTCTTTCATGCACAAAACACATTGTGGTACTTTGATGCCGCTTTTAATCATACAAGTGAATCCATAGCTAAGGTAAGAATCATCATATGTTCGTCTTTTTGTCTTTGACATTTCTAACACCCATAATATGGGGTATGCAATCAAAATATTTGAATACGTTCAATGTCTACATGAGCAAAAAATTATACATATGTTAGGCTACAGAGCAAATTGTCAAATTGTTATACATTTATGCAAACCAAATCGGTAACTGAGCAATTAATATTGCAAGTATGTATATGCATGTAGTGTAGCTATCCTTACCTTTTCCGCAGTTTTGAATCTTGGCTTTGTGGAAACTGCTGAAATTCATTCACTCCTCGCTGCCCTTTATATAAGAAAAATTGGTGCTACCAAAATCCTCTTTGGCAAACTGCCAAATTCTCCCCCTAAAGTCCCAAAATTCCCCCTGGGGGAATTCTCCCCTGATTAAGAACCACTACTCTAGACTCTAGAGCAGGGGTTCTTAACCAGTGGGAAATTTCCCACCAGTTGAAAATTTGAAGATTTGCGGTGGGAAACTCTCAATCTTCAGATTGAGATTATTGATTACGTGCATTGCAAGGATATAGCTGTTATACTGTATTTCTACCACATACATGTTGCAGATACATGGTTTTACTGTGGGTACAATTGTATCAATACGTAAACCAAGCCTGGTGATGTATCAAGCAGCTTATTGGATAATTAGTCTACATTGCATCAGCTATGCATCACTACCATACTACTGAGGCATCACACAAGCATACACCAAACATACCAGAGCTAGTAAAAAAAACAGCAGCAGAGGGCCCACAAAGCGATCATGACTGCTAACTTTGTACTGTGCTGTTTTTATTATAATTAAGTTACTCTATTGTTGTGTTTATCTTGAACTTCATTTTTTTCATAAATGAAAAGTATATCATGACAAACTATCCATAAAATATGATTTCTATAACAGATCAATTAATAATTGATTCCTTTTGACTGTATTGCAAAATGCTATCTGAAAAGCCTTCTTCTGCAATCTGAGCGTGGCAAAAATACCACAATTTTTGGCTGCTAGAGAGGGGGAAATCTCGAAGTGTGGTTTGTCAAGGTGGGAAATACACTGAAAAAGGTTAAGAACCACTGCTTTAGAGGGTTCCAAAAAACCCACACATGGAGCAGGCTTTGAGTCAGCCCTACTCCACCAATTCTTTCTTTCTTGGAATGTTTGAGGGCTGGCCCGTAAAGTTCCTGCTGAACACAGGTTGGACAATCAACTTGTTGAGTAAACAAGTGTTTGATCGGTTGCACGGAACTGTTCAAGACAAGCTTGAAAAAGTGACAGCTATGGACTATTATCAGATAGAATGAGATTGGCGTTTGACGGAATCATTTTGCTGTCTATCCGGTTAAAGGACTTAAAGAGTAGAGAGGTTTTTGCGGTTAGCCACCAGAGCAAAGGTGCTCTATTGTCATGCCATTCTTGGTGGCTTACCAATGCTCCGTGAAAATCAAACAGCCACTGGTTTGAGTGAATGGCGAGCCACTAGTCTGAATGAACTGGCACGGATGGCTACTGCAAAAAAAGAGCAAGTACTAAGGAATGTAGTTGTACGGGCCTAGACGGAGATGGCGTTGCATTGCTGCATCACTAATAGGAAATATTGCCTAATAGAACTGATTAAAAAATTCCGTGATGAACCTCCTGTAACGAGTAGCCAAAGCTAACCTGTGTCCAAGGCCATGTGTCTCAACTCGATAGAAAAGCCTTTAAACCCTGAAGTTTTGTGCCACCATTGGCGCATACACAGGTTTGGAAACTCTCCAGGTTGATGAGGAAAACTCCCTGCTGTGGACGCCTATCAAAACACCCACCGATAGAGTGCCAGCCCACCTCAAAGACCTGTTTTAACTAGCCCAACTTAAATGGCCAAAACCAGGCCAGTAAGTTTGCGCACTAAACTGATTGCACTGCCATGTTCGGCCTGGGTGACGAGAATGTAACGAAGACCTCAGAAATAAAATATTCTTTCCCAGTCAAGAAAGAGATATAGCTCATTCGGCAAACTCTCACAGGCTTTGGCTATAAAAAGATGTAAAGCAAAGAGGCAAGTTCAAGACTTGTTCAAGAATGAACTCATTGAGCCGGTCAGAGGAGCCTGGAGCTCTCCTGTGGTACTGGTAAAAAAGAACGACGAGAAGTGGTTACGCGTACCCGCTTTCTTGTATAGACGATAGCTTGAATGCCTTATCTGGCAGTCAATACTTCATTACATTTGCATTTGGTCCCCTTGTACAGGCAGGTACCCCTTGATGCAGATGCCCAAAAAAGTCGGCCATGTCCACTCAGTTTGGCCTGTACAAAATAGAAGGTGTTGCCCGTCGGTCTGACCTCAGCCTCGGCCACCTTTCAGAAACTCATGGAGTGGGTCCTACACCGCTTCATTTTGAGAACGTTGCTGTTATATCTCAATGACGTTGAGACACAACTGCACCATCTCTAGGAAGTCTTTCAGAGACTCCAGAAAGCCGGACTGAAGCTGAAGCCCTTGAAGTGTAAGTTGCTCCAACCACAGGTACGTTACCTTAGGCACCTTTTCACCAAAGAAAGAATGACCATCAATCTAGCAAAAGTAGAGGCAATCTAGGAGTGGCTAACTCTTCAGAGAATAAGAGAGCTCCAAAGATTTTTGGGAGCTTTCGGGTACTGCCGGCAACACATTTCGAATTCACCACAGTAGCCTACCCTTTTTGCAAGCTTACGGCTAAAGGCGAGAAATGGAGATGGACAGACAAGGCACAAACAGCCTTCGACCGCTTGAAAAGCAGCATCATCTCCGCCTTAGACTCAGGATATCCCGACCCTCGGCAATGGTAAATCTTGAGTAGTAACGCTGTCAAACACAGGGGAGGAGCTGCACTCTTTCAGGTGCAACAAGGCAGAGATAGCAAGACTATACCAAGACTCTAACACCATTGGAACAGAACAACTGTGTCACACGGAGAGAGTTGCTGGTCATGATCAAGGCCGTAAAGTACTTCAGGTCTTACTTGTATGACCAGGAGTTTCTCTTACGAACCGACCATGCCTTCCTTTGGTGGCTATGGGAAGGGGGAAACCCAACAACCAAGTGGTTTGATGGCTGCAGATACTTGCAGATTTCCAGTACACTTTTGAGCACCAATCTGGCCCAAAACATGGCAACCCAAATGGCTTGAGTAGGCACACCTGTGAGGACTGTCATCAGTACAAAAGCATCAAATAAAGGGATGATGCCCAACTCAAAATAAACTGGCTGAGAAAGAGCTGAAACAATCAATCACGCATATACCGACTGGTTGCCGAGATTAAACCTGGGCAGCATCGCATATTCAGAATCACTGAACGTAGCTCAAACAAAACTCCGACTAGAAAAATGGCAAGATCGAACATGGCCTTTGTTGGCAGTTCCATGAGAGTGGCCTTCCCAACAGCCGACTCAAAGACACAAGAAAGCCCAGCACTCATGAAGCACAGATGACTGCCAAGGAAGCTAACCAAAGAAGCAAACTGACAAAGCTACAGGCCACAGGCCAAGGACCCGCGGCCATCATGCATCCAACCATTGCCACCAGAGGTGAAGTATAGGCAGAAGAGCTGGAGTTTGGAGACAGAAAGCTGGACATTGTGAGTTGCATGAAAAGATCTTTCCGAATCTGTCGAGATGAAGTACTGAAAGCTTGGGTGACCCCACAAAACCATCCAAAATTGTGCACCGTCGACTCTTTAACCCTGCGGAAACCCATCAGGTAGTAGATGGGCCCCCGGCTCACTATGAGAGTGGGAAGGACCTCAAGTTGCCTCCAGTTTACCTGGTACTGACCGAACCTGACAGTTATAGTCAAGAAGCTAGTGAAAACTGTGGGGTGTGCCAGGCTGCAAAGCACTGTCTTGGAACTAAGATAGTAATTAAAAACATAATATATATGAGCAGACCTTGGCAGGAGATAGTCGTTGGTTTTGTTGGACCACTCCCCACTATCCCAAGAAGCAGTAAATGGGTTTTGATAGCTAAGAACCATTTTACCAAGTAGAAGGATGTCCATGCTTTGTCTGCCAGATGCCACAGAACCAGTGTTGACCGGTACAATTGACAAAAAGTTGTTCCGCTACCAGGAATTGCCAGAACAAATTCCCATAAAATAGAGAGCGCAGTTTGAAAGCCAGCTGAGCCAGACCTCAGTCAGCTCTAAAACTTAAGAAAGACATACACCACCCTGTATATAATAACAATATCTGCCTGATTTTGTTATTCCTAGATGCATGAAGCCTGTGGCCTTCGAAAAAATTGAAAAAAAACAGAGCTTCATCACATCGCAGGTGCTTCTACAAAGAGATATTGCACCATGTCCTATGATCAGCTGATAAATAATGCAAATCAAATCAGCTGCAGGATGCTGATGGCAAAGTCAAAAGTAGCGCCAGCAAAGATGCAGACGATAATCCGCTGAGAATCGCAAGCTGCCACTTTGTCTACAGAAATTTACAAACTACTGAAAAGGAACTTGATATCAGAGCTGAAGAGTATTTCTGGATTGATTCGATTATTGTTTCAAAGTACATTGGTAATGAAGCAAGGTTCAATACATATGTGGCAAACAGAGTTCAGAAAATAAGTGACAACTCAGACATAAGCTTGTGGCAGCATTTTGAGACCATCAAGGATCCTGCAGATACTGACTTCAAAGGCTTGTTTACAAAAGGGCTTATGAACTAGCCTTGGTTTGTTAGTCCAGAGTTTTCTTATCAAAGGAAACCCTACTCATCCCCAATTGCAGTGACTACAATTTTAGATGCCAATTACCTTGAAAAGCGTAAAACTACAAACACTGTGATCACCGAATCATCTCAAGAAATAGATTTCCTGGACAGATTGAAAAAGTTCTCAGACTGGAATAAGATGCTTGTGGCAGTATCTTTTTTGTTGACGACAATTCGGAAGGAAGCTAAGCAACCATCATTGTCGCCTTCTTAAACAGGAAAACTCGTCAATAAGAAGATACTCAAATTGTTGCAAAGTAAGCACTACAGTAACATTCTTGCATGACCTGATTAGAAGAGTCATCAACTGAGCTCTTTATGCCCATTGGTGGCTGATGATGATCTGCTGAGAGTTGGCAAATTATTATTAAATGTTGCTACAATTAACTATGGAGTTAAGCACCCTATTTTTCAGCACCAGTATTCTCACGTCACAAAATTGATCATTCGTCACTTTCATTATTCAATTCACTACCAAAAAAGAAGCATGTTACTGAATACTTTACAAATCAAATAGATACAGGGTTGTGGGCTGTTCAAGTGCAGTGTTCTCATTCATTCGCAAGCATGCGACTCGTAGAAAAGAATGAATAGTGGATCCTATGCAGAAGATGGCTGATCAGCTTGAGTGTAGAATGTAACCTGCTCCATGCTTCTTTTTTTGAGAACTAAATTGTTTTGGTTCCTCTTATGCCAAAGATGGCAAAAAAGAATCAAAAAGGGATAAATTGATGATAACTTGCATGGTCTCACACGATGTACACCTGGAACTATTAGAGGACATCGGGACATACAGCCTGATTAATGGTATTAAAAAATACACTGCCTAATCACTCACTGCATTTAAGCATCCAGGGTGTGTCTCTTTGCTTTCGTAATGAATTAAAAGTATAAATTTGTAAATTTGTTAGTGCATTTAAAAAGTATTTACAAAAGCCGGTCAATTGTAACATTTTGTAGGAAGAAATAAGTATAATTATGTAAAATCACCCCCTTATGACTTGATAAGTTGATATGATGTACAGCTACTACACCTGATACATGTCTGATTTTCGTTTACTCACTTTTTTAGGTAATGATGATTATAAGCAGGTACTTTCTTGTTTGACCAAAAATTGAAGCAATATGCAATCAATCTTTGCGTGACTCCGATAAGCTGATTGAATTGCAGGAACAAGCGGCCAAGAAATCCAGGAGAGTTTGTTCCTGAACTGAAAAATGATCCAAAGGTAACCTAAGCCTTCAGGTTTACTTGTAAACATTTTAGTTAGTAGTTGCGGACGTTTGTTACACCTATTGAATAAATGTTTTGCAGTTTTTAGGGATCCCCCCCAGACCGTTTATACCTGAGGTGCCTACTATTGATTAGACAAAGTATTCGTATACTGGTGCTGATGAAGCTGGTGGAGGTCGGAGCTGCCGTGGCACTAAAGGCAAAATAGTTCTTGTACCAGAATGTAAGGCTTTATCTTGACTTAATTTTTACTGAATCCTATTTAACACTTTTGATAGGTCTTTGAGCACAGTTATGGTTCGACATGGCTGGTATGATTCTTGAGGCTGGTTCACACTATGTTGCAGTATGTCGTCTTTTTCCTTTCGGCGTTCATCGTCGATAATGTTAACTGTAAATAGATGGGATTGACAAAGCAATGCGGATACATTGGGAAGGTTTGTGGCTCTCAAACTTTCCCGATTATTTGCCAAGTATTGACGACCGCCTGTACAATGGGAACTATTTCGGCGATAGTAATTTGCGGTCGCTGTTAGCGTGAGTCATTTATTTTTGTTTATGGTAGTCGCTGCATGAATAGTATTTGATTCAAGCTTGGGAAAACAAAAAGGTTTCTTCATGAAAAATGAAAAAAATGAGAACACTGAGTTATGGAGTATTTGCTGATGCAAATGCGAATAGGTTTGTGATAGTGTGAACATTATTATCATTGACGATCACCGAAGTATTGTGGCATCAACATTGTGATGTGGCGATGTAATATTTCCTCTCCATCTTCTGTTGTGATTGTTTACAGCTCTTATACAAAAGAAAGTTGGGAAACCATTGGATATGCAGGAAGAAGTGACAATCATCAGAGGTAGAGTGAAATCTGAGAAGAAGCCTGAGATCTTTAATCAGCTCTGAACGTCAGAGGAACAGCGTAAACTTGAAAAACTGCTTATCAAGTTTCCACCTGAGCGTGGCGAAGCTCGACGATACAGAAAAAATTGCAGATGAGCTCAGCACTAAAACATTGTAGCAAGTTTGCCCCATTTCATATATTTACAAAATGCAGTTCAATTTTTTTATTTTCAGCTCATGGTATCATAGCTGTTCTACTTTAGTTTGCTGAAGTTATAGTTGCCCTACCATGGAACTATGCTTTTAAGGAACTGCATAGCATGTTGAAAGTAGAAGAAAGTAGTAGTAGAAGAAATTTCTTTGAGCAGAAGGTGAATATGCTATTACAGGTAGCAAGCCGTATACAGAAGTACTTCATCCGATTGGCCCAGAGTGGGCTGCATGTTCCAGGGAGAGTTCCTAATCGCACTAACATAAAACCCAGACATACACACTACAAAAGCAAGAGTGAGTGCTAGTTGATACTGTTTTCATGTAGCTGTGGTGATGTTTCCTTTTACAATATGAAGTGTGTAGAGGCACTGCAATTATCCTGCTAGGTTAACCCTACTTGTTACCTAGAAATATTGGTACTGTGAGCATATGAAGAACAGCTAGTTATATCACTAAAATTAACTTAAGATTAAATGGATTGTTTTAGTGCTAACAAACACTGCTTTGAAAAGAAACATTTTTATAATCGGTCTACTTGTGATTGGTTTAATATTTGGTTACACTGCATTATGTTGTGTGTACATGAAGCCTCACACCGTCTCCTCTCATTAAATCACTCACCTCACTCACAATCATTTCACACACTCCTCTCACAATCACTCACAGTGGATTTGGAGAGGTCTCTATTAAAGGATGTGCAATGTGAATCTTTTGCCAACCCTGACAGTAATGATTTTTAATATTTGAATTTTTTAAGAAGCGTGAATAAAGTTACTTCCTGCAATCAGCTCTTGATATGATGATGTGCTATTGACTACCCATTTATACTGCTGTCAGCTGCTCAGAAAATGGGTGAAAAATATGATGTATGGATATTTTTAGCTCAGTTACAAATGAAAATGTGGAATCGTTACTTTTGTATTATTTAAACACATTTGATATCAATTAGGACCAAGCAGTAATGTGCTGATTCCCGCAACGTTGCAATTGCTTGTAATGATAGGTGGCAGCAGCACAAAACCCTTCAATTCCTTACCATTGCATACCTGATAAGCGAGGCTTGAATATGACTCACTCATGATTCTGTTAAATGAACAAGTTGTTGGGTGAAATATTTAGTTGTCATAAACAAAGTTCTCTGAAAGTTTCAAGTTTAAAAATAGTGTTACAATATTGTGTTGCTTATAATATGTTGAAATGTCTTCACTGTTGGGTGAGTAGATACTCGACCATGTAGCTGTTAGTTTATTGCTGACCTCCTCTGCCTATGCATGCTAAATGATCACAAATTACTCCACGAAAAAATTACTCCAAATAAAAATTACTGTAATTTGTTTGCCACGTAAAAAGTTTTGCAAAGCATGTAGACGTTGCCATTGTTACATAACTTTTAGTGACACCTAGATGTACTGATACTAATTGTGATCTTTATTGGTAGATAATACTAATAAGCAGGTTTAATGAGCATTTCATAAAGTGATCTTTGTCGTAAACAGCTTGATAAACTGGTAACAGTTTTAGAGAAATCATTTGGTCAAAATTACCTAAAGGAGATATAACAGCTGAAGTGCACGTTCTGTATAAATTGTTTTTAAGCAGAACTTTATTCTACTCAGAAATAATGTTCTTGTAGCACTTGTTATAATTGTTTCGCATACTTCCGATAGTATGCCACGAATAATTTTATAATTGAATCTCTAAGCTGCAACAGCCGCCCATACCTTCCACCTTCCTGCAAGCCTATGTCCCACCTATATTCATGCCTGAAGATGATGAAGTAAAAGGTTTTCAGTCGGTTCAAGGCAGCATCAGCAGCTTTTCAGACGACAGCGATAGCGACCTTGACATTATTGACAAGCTCAAGGCTACGGATGAATATAAAGAGCTGATGTCGCTGAAGAAGCTGCGAACCTTAAAGCTGTCTACAGGAGATGAGAGGCACGACGGCTATCAGGTGGGCACTACTAACATGAGCTACAAGCTTGTCTCATTTTGAGTATAATAGGAGGGCCCTCTTGTTACAATGCTGCTCGGAGAAGACCGTCTGGCACTAGCCACTGTCCATGACATAGAAAAAATGATCAGTTGTGCTCCTGAGGTAAGCCATCATTTGGCTTTGCCCCAACCACTAAGTAGGTGCTCCATGTGAAAAGGTCATGTGCGTTGCGGCTCTTTAGTTTATAAGGCAGCATTGTCAATGACCATATACCTTTTGTCTCGTAATTATGATCACAAATGGGTCCGCCTTTAGCCAAAAAGAAATAACAAAAATATCAATACTGTGGCATTACAATAGGAAAAAAGCAAAAGGGTAACAACATCAAGCATCAAAATACCTCTATGTTTTCCTAATGACTCATTGAAAATAACTCTATTTCCTCTCTATGGCTCACTGAAAATGTATTAACAGGTGACGACTGAGGAGATTTTGTTGAGTAATACCTCAGCCAGGTATCTCCTAGTTGGGGCAGCTCAGTGTATTCCTTGTAAAAGATGGAATAATACTTAGAGCCACTGATTTCTCTATCAACCAGGTTTCATCATTTACTGATATAGCTAATACACTGTGCTGCAAGTCAAATATTAAACTTGCGAAAAAAATAACTTTTCTTATCATTAACGAAAAGTTGTTAAAAGTTCATAACAGATGCAAAATAAACATGAGAGGACAGAATGTGTAAATTGTGCTGCAATAACAAGTTAGAACAACCCTCAGGTATTAATGTAAACTTGCAGCTCTGTTTCTATAGCTATAGTAGTTGTGTCCTCTGACACACATCTGTGGTCAGAGGACACAACTACTACACAAGTCATTGTATAATCACCAAATCTATTGGCATCGAGTTGCCACTCAAGAACCTGTTAAGCTTGTCATTTGGCTAAGTAAGATGATGTTTCTTCATGTCCATACTTTGCTCCTTTAGTGTGACGGATGTGGCCAAGAGCCTATCATGGGTGTCAGATATCACTGCCAAGATTGCCCTCTCAACACAGCATAGTCTTCTGCTCTCTGTGCAATGAGTATGTTTATTCATTACTCTAATAACCACAGAGTTCTTACATGAGAACTTACACTGCTAGTCTTGACATTGTGCTAGACTTTGGCAAGTCGAGTCTAAACTGACACATATCCAGACCTTTAGACCGCATATGTAGCAAGGTACCACAACTATCAGTATATCTCCAGCTTAGTTTTATCTGACTTATTAAAGCACGCACCCGGGATATGATAGGGAGATAAGGTCCAGGATATAATATGGCTGGGAGATAACAACCGGGATATGATAGGGAGATAAGATCCAGAATATAATATGGCTGGGAGATAACAACTGGAATATGATAAGGAGATAAGACAAGACGGTTGTGATTCTTAGGCATTCAAAGCGCACGCTGCATTTTAACATTGTATAATTGGTCTTTTGCGGCATCTTTCATAGTATACGACTGCTTTGAGTATGATATCTGCTGTAACGCTTTAGAAAGCATATTTTAGCTGTCACTACATATCCATTAACTGAATTACAATGCATCACATTCTCTCCTACAATTCTGTGTGTGTTTGTAGACGGAGAATCACACTTGGCAACCATCATTCCACACACTATATGCAGGCTTTAAGTTGTCTTCAAACTGATAAGCTAGAAGGCAGCCCAACACGAAGCAGCACTCACGATCTAGTCAATGACAAGGACTACATGCCTAGCAAGTTTAACATTCCTGGCAGTTACAACTACTTTGACCCCAATTATGTGCCAAGTTCTGTACCATAATTGAGATTGGGGTGAGGTTTTAGGAATGGATCCTCATGAATGTTTTATATGTATTCTTATGTATAAGATGTCTAGAATAGCAGTCATTACTTTGTGTGACCTCATTGTTATCTTCTTTGGAGCGTTGAGTTATTTTGTATCAGTTCATAAAAGTGCATTGATCTAATGGCATGGAAAACGCATGGACTGCGCTCTTTTTACCGAGGATGTGAAATGTTATATTTGGTCTACACATCTAGAATGTTCATGTGTGAGTGTCTCATGTTTCAATACATCTGAATGCTTTGATATGTTGTTGTATGCAAACAATGAATTTATAATATTAACACTCGTAAGCCTTTTTAAGAAAGGGTTCTTGGATCAAGTTTGAACTTACACATGCACAGTTAGCACAAATTGTTAGTCGTCTACTAAATAATGTCCAATCGCAAAGTGTTATTCAGTTATAACACATTTTACATCTTTTAGAAAACAGTCGTGGAAAAGTGGTTTCGATGCTTTGACTTGCAAGCAACAAGTTAGTGTTCCATTTCCAGAAAAGTTGTGGTAACAGGAAGAGCATCAGACCTCAAAATCGTTCCTTCTGCCAAACCAACAATGTCAATTAATTTGTGCTTTGACAGGTATAGACCTAACTGAGGTTAAGTATGAAATATCTAGTTATATTAAACATTAGTCTCAATTGCAAAGCACTTCTGCAAATGTAACCTTTAATAATGTACTCAGCAATTCACAATTTGTGTGGGATATTTGGGTACAGGGCTTATTTTTATTTCACAAACAACTTTATTAGATATGCTGCAAATTGCTCATCTATATACCTACTAAAACTTTGGTAAATTTTTCACACTGACAGAATTGTAAAAAAAACTTACCAATATGTAGCAATTCAAACAAATTGCGACACATCGGTTGTTCTATGTTTAGATTACAACAACCAATAATGGGCTCAACTTGTCCGAGTCTGATAAATTTGAAGTTGATTGATCTCTCACCTATCACCATAATGTGAGTGCTCGGTGTAATTATATCATGTTGTATTACAGCCTCATAAAACGGTGTGACATATCGTGTACCAGAAACCGGGGCTTAGCTTCACATCTCTCACACAAGTCATAATCATCACAAACGCTACAATGTAATAAAACAGCTAAAAGTGGTAGGTAAGGCAACATTGCAGTGGCCACTTTTCAAAACTTAAACGTGGCTTTTATACAAAATTATAATATCACTTGATAAATGTTTGTTTATTTACTTGCATTGTCAAGATTGTTCCCTCACATCTGCTTGTATAGTGTACGTGTTGATTGAAATGTTCGGAGTGGGTATGTACTAGTTTATAAATTAAGAAACATACCTACATTTGTAGCGGATCCCTTCAATGTCTGTTTCATAGCACTCATCACACTGCACGCCATGGTGAACGCTGTCGCTTGATCCGAAGGTTGCCAATAAAGCTAGAAACTAGAATTTATATGTTCATCGTTGGTACTGGTTCTTTTATCAGTCCTAATTTAGTGCATTCAAGATAGAAATGTTCATACACATGTGCTATTTTAAACCTTCAACTCCATACCATGACAACCTAAAAATCAAGGTAGCAATGCGCCAACTATGGCGGATTAAAGTGCCCCGAGTTTGCAACCCGAGTTGATAAACCGAGTTATATTTACAAACTCGAGTTCGTAAAAATAAGGTGCAATATACTGGTTTTACAGTAGAATAACCATAGATCTGGTTATATTAACAATGGTACACCGACAGACACCCATTAGCTATTAGAAATTAAACTATGTATGTATGTGCTGTAAAACTAGAACTTATGGCAAATTGGAGTGTCCTGAGTTTGCAACCGCAGTTGGTAAACTGAGTTATATTTACAAACTCGTGTTTGCAAATAAAACTCGCTGTATCAAGTCGGGTTGCAAACTCGGGGCACTATAAGGCTCCATAGGAAACAATAGTTGATCTTACATCCTGACAGAAGCCAGCCTGCTAGCGCCTCCGCTGCCACCCCTGCTACTGCCTCTACAACCATCGCTGTTGTACTTTGCTGTTGTTCTTGCTCTTTTTCTGTCATTTGAAAACCTTAAATTAGTTCAAACACTACAAGCTAAGAATAAACACCACAGTTAATTGCACATACTATTAAAACAAATGTGTTATGGAAACCATGTAGAAAACTAAATTTCAAACAATAAATTTTAAGTAAAAATGGTTTCGTATATTGGTTATTACTACTGCATTAAATCATTTTTATTTAAAATTTATTGTAAAAAGGAGCCTTTATTACCATAAAGATATGAAACCAGTTTGGAGGTAGAGGTGGTATGGAGGCGAGTGGTTTGATTTACTTTAACTTCATCAATGTGCTTTAATTGCTTTTACTTATTTCTGGCATTCAAGTTATTATTTTTTTTAGCTTCATCACCTTTACTTACACAGCTTCAATGTTTTGAGTAACTTTGAATGTCATATGTTGGAATAGCTTCGAGTATAAAGCCGAACATTAGCTTGTTTTACATGTTATATATTGTGTGTTCAGACAATAAGGGATCAGTTGTGATTCAGTGGTGAAAATTCCGGCTTGCAATCAGGTCATATATCAGTTGCGCGTATTCCGCAAATGCGATTGGTAGTGCTAAGAAAGACATCTAACCCCAATTGTTCCCATGGTCCAACTATCATACCAACATCAGCAATAGATCTGACCAGCAGTAGTGACCATTTATCTAGTAAATCAGTATCAAGTAAATCATTTATCTAGAAAATCATACGCAGAGGGTTGACCGTAATCAAAAGCAGAGCTCTGGTTGTAATCATAGGTGGATGTTAGACTGTAATCATAAGCAAAGATTTGACTGCAATCACAAGCAGAGGTTTGACTGTAATCATAAGTAAAGGTTTGACTGTAACTATAAGTAGAGATGAGCAAAAGTTTGACTATAAACATACGGTAAGTAGATGCTTGACTGTGATCAAATACAGGATTTGCGGTAAAACAACTTACGTATTGAGTTTTTACGTACTTACGTAACGACTTTCTTTGTCAGCCACTGCCAGTCTTGCCTGCTCAATTTCCAACTGTCTTTCGTGCTGGCGCTCTTCTCTCTCTTTTTCTTGCTGATCGTGAACAAACTTCTGTAAATTCTCACCATCATAACCCATTTCTTTGCCAAGCTCTATAAGTTGCTTTAGATCGGACATTTTGTATAGTCGCTATGTAATGGATGGCAGATAAGTTAATTCACAGCCTATTGTCTGCGCCACTTAGTAATCCAGAGCAAATTTGTAGACTAAACCTCAGATCAATTTATAATCCGCAGTAACAAAGTAGAATGTCCGCAAAAACAGCTGGAACCCACTCTTGATGGTTCAACTACAGGAGGTGATCAATAGAGTTGTTGTCTTATTCCCAAGGTCAATTAGCTAGCAGAAATGACCTACTTATGCAATTTATGTTTTGCTTAGAGCGACTCATTCTCCTAATATGGCATGGCTTGCTATTTTATTGCATGCTAGACAGTTGATTAAATAAATTGTAAGAAACAAGTCAGCTTCTTGTTTCTACACAAATTAAGGACTTATCAAGAGTAGTAAATTAGATTATTCACAGCACAATGTTTGAACACAGCACAAAAATTGAATAACTATAGTCTGCTCTTCCAACAGCTTGCAAATATAACGTGATCATGGCGCTAATATCACCAAGTCGATAAGATGAACAATGTTGATATGTCATTAAAATATATATGTTGTAAGTATTTTGCTGATACATACGTAAATAAATTAAATAATCTAATTGGATAACTTCTCAAATGCGACTGCTTCTTACTGCATTCCTATGTTTGCTTACGAACAAAAGCAAAACATCTACCAAAATTCCTCATGACAAATATAGTACCATGTAGGGATAATGTTGAATAGAGCATATTCATATAAACTACGCAGTAATCATAGCAAACCATGCTATATATCAACAAACTCTCAAACTATTAGCTACACACAATAAAATTATCAGGAAGAAGCCAAGGTGAGCAATAATAAATCTACATACACATATATTAACAAGCACAGAATATGTGAGTGGACTACCAGGAATCTACAGAAAAGCCCATATAAAACTAAACTGCATGGCACATTTACAAATTTATGTCCTATGTGCTCTTCATTCTAACTCGTAATTATACAAACTACTGCCTTACACAAGTTTTCTTTTTGCATTTTGCCTCCACTTTGTGGTTACGATTTTTATAATAGCTGCCACATAGATTACAAGGCTTCACTCTAAAGTGATTCATCACATGAAAATGTATATTTATTATAAATTTACATCTCTCAGGTTCAGTGCACCTTTCTGCTTGACCAAACCCTCAAACATGTCATTGATAGCACAAATGTAAACTTAAATTATGCACACATCAATACATAATGTGAGTGGAATATTTAGACACAGGGCTTATTTCACAAACAATTTTATTTAATATGCTGCAAGTTGCTGATTTGCATCTATTAAAACTAAAGTAATATTTCAAATTGACAAAGGTGCAAAAAATTTTACCAATACATATAAAATATACATTTTATATGTATTTTATACGTATAAATTATAATCAAATTTGCAGGACATTGGTTATTCTGTATTTAAAATACAACAACCAATAGTGGGGTCATCGTGTTGGAGTTCGATAATTTTGAAGTTGTTTGGTCAAATCATCGAAATGGGCTTGATGAATAGATATTTTTTAGAAGTGTTAGGTGTACCTAATTATAATACAGTATGCTGTATTAGGGTATAACATATCTCACGCTGTGAGCATATCGATCAGGTTATAAACATGGCCGTTGTATCACATCAACAAACCAGATGTATTAGAAGTTCTCCATGCTATGGCGTGTTTGTAGCCTGCCGTTCTTAGCATATTATCAGTTGACATTGGTGAACAAGTAAGGGAGTGTTATAATGCGATTATACAGTTAAGACTGGCAGCATAGGCACCCTTACACAATAGATAATTATTTTGATTCGAAAAATTTCAATGAAAGAAATTGAGATTATTTAGTTTTGCGTTGCTATGAGACTTTACGCTGCTCGCTGCCATAGATTTCATTTGTTGATTTAAATTAGATGAAACTTAAATCTAAGTCTAATCATCATTTTGTTGATGATTACTGAAGCCAATAAAGACTTATACGTACATCAGGGTAACACATGTACGTTATACGTACTAAATCCTGTTTGTTTAATTAAATAATCTTTTTAGGGCTTTCTGTATCGATATTATTAGAGATATTTAAAATTATACCAAGTTAGAGTCAACTCTGTGTGTGTATGTGCGTGCGTGCGTTTGTGTGTTTTATTTCATCAGTTAGTAGAAATATAGCATTAAGCCAAAATAAAGATATAGTTATAATATTGATTAAGTTGAACAAAAAATAAAGCTTAGTTCCTGTTGATAAGGTCCACATGTGCAGTAGCACTGCAGCTAGTCGAGGCGCTGGGCCCATAAGAATTGGCAAACTTAAATGGCAGGTCTTCCCTCTAGGAATCTAGGTTTAATAAATGGCTTTTCGTATTAACTCTAAAACTAGTAAAAACTAAGGTTTTGTGTAAGTCTATTGGAAGACTGTTCCATTGTGATGGTACTCTGTATTTAATTGTTTTTTGACCTGAAGCAGTATAAAATAATGGTAAAGGTAGATTGGTTTCTAAAAATCTGGTGTTATAGTGTGAATCCTTCTTGGTTACGTCATCACTTGAATAAAATTTTGAATGAGCTATCAAGAGAATATTATACTGATAAAGTTTGTCAACAGGCAACATAGAGACCGGAACATGTGAAATGGTGTGCTATTCAATTTAAGCATATGTTTACTACATGACGAGGTTTTTTGTAAAAGTTGTATAAACATAAAAGCATGCATAGACTTTGGGCCACGACATGGATTGGTATGGTATTCAACTATGAACAAAAATTACAGTTCATCAACAGATCGCAGGGTTATCACAACCACACAGCAGTTTCTGGTATCAGTAGAAGTTGACACGTATGAGCCTCTTTGACGTTTGAACAACCTCAGAGAAAATAATATAATATATCTTTAATTGTCTATTAAGTAATATCCAGTCACGAGGTGTTATTCAGTTATAACACATCTTAAACATTCTAGAAAACAGTCGTGGATTAGTTGTTTAGATGCTTTGACCTGGAAGCAACAAATTTCTGTTTCATTTTCAGAAAAGTGGTGGTAACAAGAAGAGCATCAGACCTCAAAATCGTTCATTCTGCCAAACCAACAATGTCAATTAATTTGTGCTTTGACAGGCATTTACCTAGCTGGGGCTAAGGAAGAAATATCTAGTTATATTAAACATTAGTCTCAATTGCAAACACTTCTGCAAATGTAACCTTTAACAATGTACTCAGCAATATACAATTTGTGTGGGATATTTGGGCAGTGTTCATTTTTATTTCACAAACAACTTTATTAGATATGCTGCAACTCACCCATCTTTATCTATTAAAACTTTGGTAAATGTTTCACACTGACAGAATTGTAAAAAACTTACGAATATATAAAAACACATCAAGCGCATTGGTTATTCGAGATTATAACAATTAACAGCGGGCTCATCATGTCAGAATCTGGTCAATTCGAGGTGGATTGGTCACATCATCATAATGTGAGTGTTTGGTGTATTTAAATTATGCTGTATTATAGCCTCCTAAAATGGTGTGCTGTATTGTGTACCTTCCACCGGGGCTTGGCTTCACACGTCTCACACAGATCATAATCAGGACAATCGCTACAGTATAATAAAACATAAAAATTATATGTAATGTAACTTTACAACTGCTATTTCTTAAAACTTACACATGGCCTTTGTACAAAATTATAAAATTACTTTATAAATGTTTGTTTATTTACTTGTACCAAGATTGCTCCCTCACATCTGCTTGTATCATGTGAGGGATTGAAATGTAATTGAAATGTTGATTAAAATGTTCGGAGTGGGTATGTACTAGTTTGTAATTTAAAAAACATACCTAAATTTGTAGCGGATCCCTGCAATGTCTCTTTGTTTGCACTCATCACACTGCACTCCACGATGAAACTTGCCACTCGATCCAGAGGCTGCAAATAAAACTAGAAGGCTAGAAACTAGAATTTGTATGTTCATATTTAGTACTTGTTCTTTTCTCAGTCTTAGTTTAGTGCATTCAAAACAGAAATGTTCATACACTATCGCTACTTTAAACCTTCAACTCCACACCATAAAAACCTCAAAAGTAAATCAGGGATAAGCAAACAATAGTTAAACTTACAACCTGACAGAAGCAAGCTTGCTAGCATCTCTGCCACCATCGCTGTTGCACTTTGCTCTAGTTCTTGCTCTCTTTCTCTCATCATTTGGAAACCTTATATTAGTTCACAGACTACAACATAAGAATAAACACCCCTAATAATTGCACATACCATTAAAACAAATGCATTATAAAAGCAATGTGGAAAGGTAAATCTAAAACAATAAAGTTTTAGTAAAAATGATTTAATATGTCGGTTATTATCATTATATTAAGTCATTTTTTATTTAAATTTTCTTGTAAAAAGAGGCTTTCATTACTATGTTACTATAAGGATATGGAACGAGTTTGGAGGTAGAGGTAGTAATGGCGGCTTACCCTAACTTCGTCTATGTGCATATATTATTTTTCCTTATTTTTGACATCCGAGTTTTTATTTTCCCGAGCCTCATCACATTCACTTACACAACTTCAATATGTTGACGAACTTCCAATGTCATATGTTGGAACTGCTTCGAGTATAAAGTCAAGCATTAGCTTATCTAACATTATACGTTGTGTGTTCAGACAATAAGGGACCATGCAGCTATGATTCAGTGGTTCATTGGTTCAGCCGTTCCTACCGTCCAACTATCATATTACTATTAACACCACATCTGGTTGGCAGTAGTGACCCTCATGAAGTGGGTAAAGCTAACAGAAGCCAAAATAATCATTTGTCTAGAAAATCATAAGCAGAGGTTTGACTGTAATCATAAGTGGAGCCTTGACTGCAATCATAAGTAGAAACTTGACTGCAGTCCTAAGCCTAAGTGTGGCTGTAAACCTAAGTAGATGCTTGACTGTGATCAAATATAGGATTTGCCATAAGACAACTTACATATTGAGTTTGGTTGTTCTGCAGGAGTCGAGACACTTGCAGCTGGGGTAGGCTTGTTTGGAGATTTCGGGGCACTAGCTGTTGAAATAATATTCATTCTATCATAAACTTGACAAATAGAAGACACAAAAAAGACGGTTAAGAGTCAGTAAGAACTACATCCATACTTGACCACCATTGCTTTTATTTGTCAGCAGAAATTAATGATGATTGAAAATGTTTGTTTCTTCGACCATACGCTGTTGTAAAAAACCAAGAAATACCATTTGTATATTTAAATTAGTTTAGGTTAGTCACTAAGTCGATGTCAACAGGTCGATAAGAAGAGCAAAGTTGATATTTTTTGATGGGAACGCCTCAAAGTAACAAGTCACATAATCGACTAATTTCAGGATATAACAATTGTAAAGGAAACTGCCGTGTCCCCTTTACTGCTCTATAAAAATTAAGATGACAGAGTGCAAGGCAATAAGATAAATATGTATTTCAACAATATATATATCACAAAACCTCTAATTGAACGCCACCTCTAATTGAATGCCACCTCTCTTTGACCATCACTATGAGAGAAGGGTTGAAAAATAGAGCGCCACCCTCTATTTGAATGCCGTCTCTAATTGACAGCCACTTTGACTATCTTTGATCTTTATGAAGCCATAATAGCTAGTGACCAATAGAAAAGTGTCCACAAAATTTTAATCATAATGAATCATTTACACTAATAACAATCAAATCTCTCGTTGTCCAATTTTAATGCTTTCGCTTTTATCGTTTAAACTATGAAAGCAACATCATAGAAATAATCAATTGCGATCTCAGGCTAATAGTGGTTCCTTGTTTAATGAGATCTTGGTACTTTGAAGTACATGTGTAAAAAGTGATTTAAATTTACGTTGGTAGATGAACTGTGAAAGATGCACCATAGAAATAATCAATAACTGTCTCAGGCTAATAGTAGTGCCTTGGTCTTGGTGCCTTGCGGTCTTTCTAATTCGAAGTAGCCTACATATATAGAAACGATTCAAGTTTCTGATTATAGATGATCTTTGAAAGCAACGCCATAGAAATAATTAGTTTTGTCTCAAGCTAATAGTAGTTCCTTGTTTGACAGGGTCTTAATACTTCGAAGAACATGCATATAAAAACAGTTTGCAATTTTTGGGCCAAAGGTTGCGTTTAGCGAGCAAACTTTTACACGTTGTATTTGTGCTAAAAGCAGTGCATAAAAGTTTTGCTTGGCCAAAAGTTGTTTGTACATTTGTACGCTAATATCGACTAGTTCAGCAGTGCAGAATAATTGAGACCAGAAAACATTGCCGAAGGTATAAAACAACTAGAAGATGTTTGTTCCATTGAAAGCACCAATCAGAACTCAGCTATCCAAACAAACGATGGAAAAATCTTTATTTTAAAAACATTGAGTTTTGTTTCTGCATGTAATATAAGTATTGTTCATTTACATGTATGTCACTTGTTCATGATTATATATTAGTAGCTTTTGGTAGATTATTATTATATAACTTATAAATTTGCTAATTTATAGCATATTATTTGATAGCATCATTGCGGTAATCTGATCTTACCATTGATTGACGCTCGTAACTCATCCTCTATTGCACATAAAAAGCTAGTTTACGCTGCAAACTGTAGCAAACATAGCAATGAGTGCAATTAGCTTTTATGCAACTTTGATAAACATAAATACAAAATAAGAATATGTTTTCAAATTTAGAATTAAATGAAAAATAAAAGTACCAACAAATTGCAAAGAAGGACACCGACTACAAATATCATCACAGGTTAATTGCAAGCAGTAGATATCAACTGGTAGACATATTTCTCGGTTTCTCAATGCATATTTACTAAAAGATCTTTGACAAGTTGGAAGTAAGTTAGCAGATTTATTGCATCCAAAAAGGTTAATATCGCTCCACCGGAAAAAAGAGGGCAAAATATAGGTGACATTCGCTGCGCCCATAATATTGGTAAACCTATCTTCTAAAAATTCTGATAAGCCATTTGAAAAATACACCGCCAGCCTCAACATGAACGCTACCTCCACTTGACTGCCACTGTAAAGGAAGGATTGAAAAATAGAGCGTCATGGCGTTCAATTAGAGGTTTTACGGTAAATACATGTAATTCAGTGTATGCGCATACAAAGTATAGCATGTAAGAGACTGTCAGTAATCTCTGCTCTCTTGTCTCATCTAGCCTTCTTATATAACATCTCGTCTCTTGCTGGCTCCGCCCATCGGTCTCTCAGTTTGCGTCGACTTTAGCAACTGTTTCTTACTCGACCGGGTCCTCATTAGCTGCTGTGTCTCCTGCCGAGCCAGGGCTTAGCCCAGTCGTGTCATCGGAGCTGAGATCGGCTAGGCAGCCAGCCCTGTTCTTGACAATTTTCCATCACACAATGTCTTACCTTACTAGAGAGGGGGTAGATCAGTTCAACTAATTCTGTCGCTACTCTCTAGAATGGAACATTTATTAGGCGCTTTTTTGCAGCAGTACTTTACTCGCTCTGTCCATCAGTATGGTCTTTTGACAGGTGTCACACGGCTTACAATATCTAGCCATTTCATCACGATAACTGAACCAATAGAAATACGACAAAATACAATCACTGATCTAAGCTACACCAAGATGGCCACCAAAAATAGATGAATGAGCCTGTTCACCATACGCTTTCTTAATGACTCAGGCAAAACAAACTCATTGGGCATTTAACCCTATGGTTCACAAGAGAAGCAATAAAACACATCATGATTAGGTTGAAACCAGCCTTCAGAGTCTACCGCAATTACATCTACTTTTTATAATGACTATGTGAGTTGTCTTCCTTTTGTGATCTGATAATATCCTCTCTATCTACTTTTAGATCAGCGGTTTTTTAAATTTTAAATAGAGACATAGGCATTTTGTTATACACAACTTGGGCTCATGTCATCACAACTCCTACACTATTGGCCTGATAAACATAGTTATTTATGAAAGCGTGAGATTTCTCTTTTACTTCCATTCATCAACACTACCTTAGATTGATTACCTAAAAATCCTCAAAGTTTCGCTAGTTTTTCACTGACCTCTATTATTCTACAGCTTGTATCTATTATAACTATAACTTTCTGATTTTCAACGTAGTCCTTGACAACTTCCAAATCTCCATCACCTACATGTATTTTCAAAGACACGCTACCATATTTACTCTAATCTTCCTCCTTCTTTGTTGATGCTCTGATAGATCCCTTACTTGGTTCAGACTTGATAGCACTTGATGGACAGAATTTGGATATCTGTCATAGTTTTCACAATTGAGACATTTTTGTTTTGGAACATTACAATCAAAAGACTTGTGTCCAAACTGTGAGCAGCTATGACATTGAATAAAAGGAGTTAAAGGGTTGGCCTTGAGTAAAAAAAATTCTTTTTTTCTGCCATTTCTTTTGAACCTTCGACATTTTTTCTATTGTGACCCCTTAAATATTTAAAATCGAATCAAATCTAGTTAATTTTTCTATTGAATCAGGTTGCTATTTTTTCAAATGAGCAAATAAATTTTTAAAGATTTTACAGAAGGAAAATCTATGGCACCTGTTGAATTAACCCATTTAAGTAATGTGTTCAATATCTACACTGAAAACTGCTTTAGGGATTCAATGCTATCAGGTTTCTTATTTCTAAACTTCTTCCTATAACCTTCAGGTTATAGGAAGGTTTAGCATTGCGACCATACTGGTACCTATTAAGTAGCGCTTCCCTCAAGGAATAGTAATCACCTGCTTCAATGTCAGATAAGCGACAGTACACTTCCATTGTCCTACCAGTTGAATAAGTACAGAGGAAGGTAGTTCACACATTTTAATACTACTTATTAGTGGTTGTAAAATGTTCAAATCTCTGTAGATAACCATTGAAATCATTTTTACTATCAGCCATATGTGATAATTTTGGTATTTTGACCAATGGGCAACTACTGCCATGAACCTTTGACCTACCAATTCGAGCTGCTTCAAGTTCGAGTTTTTTCATTTCAAGTTCATGCTTTCTCTCCTCTGCTGCACGCCTCTCTTCTCTTTCTTCTGCTGAACGTTTCTCTCTCTCCTCCGCAGCTCGTCTCTCTTTTCTCTCCTCTGCTGCACATTTCGCTCTCTCCTCTGCAGCTCGTTTCTCTTCTTTCTCTTCTGCTGCCCATCTATCTTTTCTCTCTCTCTTCTGCTGCACGTCTCTCTTCTCTCTCCTCCGCAGCTCGTCTCTCCTCTCTTTCTTTATCCTTGGCTGCCGCTGCCAGTCTGATCTGATTAATTTCCAACTGTCTTTCGCGCTGGCGCTCTTCTCTGTCTTTCTCTTGCTGATAGTGAACAAACTTCTGTAAATTCTCCCCCTCATACCCCATTTCTTTGCCAAGCTCAATAAGTTGCTTTAGATCGGACATTTTGTATAGTCACTACATGTATGGCGATCAGTTACTTCACAGTCTATTGTCTTAGACACTTAGTGATCTACAGCAACTTTGTAGACTAAATCTCAGATCAATTTATATTCCACAGTACCAAAGTAGAATATCCGCAAAAACAGCGAGAACCCACTCTTAATGGTTCAACTACACGGAGTGAGATTCACAAAAAAAAACAATGATCATTAGAGTTATAGATTATCCATAGAACACAACACAAAGATCTATCAACAATAGTCTGTTTTTCTAAAAGCTTAGATATCGATCGTGATCATGGGGCTTATATCACCAGGTCGATAAGATGAACAACGTTGATCTGTCATTTGTGCATACATGTAACTAAGTATTATGCTGAGACACTACATGTATACGTAAATTAATTTAGTAACCTTATTAGATAACTTCTCAAGTAAGACTGTTTTTTTCTGCATTGCACTGCTTGTCTCTGAACAAAATATTTCACCAAAATTCTTCAACAGGCATGTGTAGTCCACATAAATTGCACAATCATAAGAAATGAGTAATGTCATGCAAGAGTCACATATAGAGCATATATTCAAATAAACTACATAGTAGTAGCAACAAACCTATAAGTTGCTTTAGATCGGACATTTTGTATAGTGACTATATGTATCAGTTATTCTAGCTAATCAGTTATTTTAGCTGAACAGTGTCTATCTGTTGTTAGAATATATATGAAAGTATTTTGCTGAGACACTATACATGAATAAATTTAGTAACCTGATCGGATAATGTATCAACTAAGGCTGTTTTTTGCTGTATTGCGCTGCCTGCTTCCGAACAAAAGCAAAATTAAAAAAAATTCCTGATTAAACACGCCCATTCTAGTTCAATTGCGCAATCATGAAAAATACAGAACCATGCAGGAGTCATGTATAAAGCATAATTAAATAAACTACACAGTAATCGCAGCAAGCCATCCTATATATCAATAACCAACACAGGGTGCTAGTCGCACACGATAAAATTATAAGAAACCAAAACAAAATTGAGCAATAATAAAACTAAATATAATGTACATGTACAGAATATGGGACAGCAGACTAGGAACCTACAAAAAAGCACATATGAAACTAAATTGTATGACACATCTACATATTTATATCCTAGGTGCTCTTCATTCTAGCTCGTAACTATAGCTAAAATACTGCCTTACACAAGTTTTTCTTTCTAGACTTTGTCTCTACTTTACGGCTGCCATTTTCATGATAGTTGCCACATAAATGACAAGGTTTCACGAGAAAATGATTTATCACTGAAAAATAACCCGCATGAAAATGTAAAACTTTTATTAATGTATATCTCTCAGGTTCAGTGTATCTTTTCGCTTGACTAAAATTTCAAACAGGTCATTAATAGCACAAATGTAAACTTTAATTATGCACACATCAATACATAATTTCTATGGGATATTTAGACACGGTGCTCATTTCACAAACATCTTTATTTAGCATGCTGCAAGTTGCTCATTGGTACCTAATAAAACTAAGGTAAGTCATATTTCAAATGAATAAATTTGTAAAAAAACTTACTAATACATAAAAATAAGTCAAAATTGTAGCATATTGGTTATTTTATATTTAAAATACAACAACCAACGACGAGCTCATCGTGTCGGAATCTGATAAATTTGAGGTTGTTTGGTCACATCATCACAACGGGCTTGGTGAACAGATATTTTAGGAATATGGGTGTTAGGTGTACCTAATTATATTACAGTATGCTGTATTAGGGCAACACATATCTCACGCTGAGAGCATATCGATCAGGCTGTAAACATGGCCGTTGTATCACATCAGCAAGATAGAAGTTCTCCATGCTATGGCGTGTTTGTAGCCTGCCGTTCTCAGCATATTATCAGTTGACAATGGTGAACAAGTAAGGGAGTGTTATAATGCGATTATACAGTCAAGACTGGCAATATAGGCACCCTTACACAATAGATAATTATTTTGATACGCAAAATTTCAATGAAAAAAATTATGATTATTTAGTTTTGTGTTACCATGAAACTATACGCTGCTCGCTGCCATAGATTTATCTGTTGATTTAAATCAGATAAAACTTAAATCTAAGTCTAATCATCATTTTTGTTGATAAATACTAAAGCAAATAACAATTCATACGTATATCAGGGTAACACATGTACGTTATACGTACTAAATGCTGTTTTTTTAATAACTAACTTTTTAGGGCTTTCTGTATCAATACGATTAGAGATATTTAAAATTATATCAAGTTAGAGTCAACTCTATGTGAAATGGTGTGTTATTCAATTTATGCATAGGTTTACTACATGACGATGTTTTTGTAAAAGTTGTATAAACATAAAAGAGCGCATAGACTTTGGGCCACAACACGGACTGGTACGGTATCCGACTATAAACAAGATTTCCAGTTCATCAACAGATCGCACTGTTATCACAACCGTATAGCAGTTTCTGGTATTAGTAGAAGTTGACTCGTATGAGTCTCTTCGATGTTTGAACAGCCTCAGAAGTATATCGCACAACCAAAAACACATGGTCTTTCGGGTGGAAGGATGGGCTCTGTTTTTCACAGTCTCCACACAAGTCATAATCTGAGCATATCCTGTAAAATCACAATTATACATAACAGTCCATCGATCAACATAACAGTCCATCAAGCATGTACCTACTTTGGGATGTACTGTTGAGGTCACTTGGGTGAAAGGTCATATGTATGAATTACAATCAGCCAAAGGTCATCTAGGTGAATTTTGTTCGTGAAATTTGTTTCACAAATACAGCACGGGCAAAATCTTTGCAAAAACAATAAAAAACTGGCCATTTCTTTTCATTTTTGCTATACGCACTCCCATGAAGCATTGGATGAGCAGCAGTAAAAGTGAGAGAAACAAGTCCGAAACTGTTTGTATCTTAAAATATGAAAAATTTGTTAGTGGATTAAGCCTGTAAAACTTTTACTTTCTGATTTTGTAAAATATTTCCCATAGTAAAATAATTTCTATCGTTTTATTTGTTGTTTCCTTGTTATGGAAAAATATATTTTTGTTGATGATTACCAGTGGCAATAAAGAAGTTATGCATGCTTCACACCATGAAATATAAGTATTTTAGCTACATAATTTTTAGCAAAAACTAAAATAATAGAAACAAGAAGAAATGACTGAAAGACGAGAAAATATTTTATTAGAGTTTGAACTAAAACTGTCTTTTGCTAGAGCGACCAGCAGGTAAACGTTGTTCTACTATCCTACATTGTACCTATACCCTGCCTAAAGCCAGCTCACTATCTAAAATCTATAACTGCCTAAAGCCTATACACTGTCTAAAACCTATTCACTGCCTGAAGCCTATACACTATCTAAAATCTATCTGTCTAAAGCCTATACACTGTCTAAAACCTATACACTGTCTAAAACCTATTCACTGCCTAAAACTTATACACTATCTAAAATCTATACACTGTCTAAAACCTATACACTGTCTAAAACCTATGCACTGTCTAAAACCTATACACTGTATAAAACATTTTTGCTGTCGAACATCTATACACTGACTAAAACCTATACACTGTATAAAACCTATACACTGTCTAAAACCTATGCACTGTCTAAAACCTATAGACTGTCTAAGACCTATTCGCTGTATAAAATCTATCACAACGCTCAGCAATAACAGCCGCTATTTTAGGACCCCTCAAACAAACCTGAGTTTGTTCTGTCAACGAGGTGTCATAATGCAAAATAGTTCCTCATTCAAAAAATCCATCAAAGCTATCGCAGTGCAATGACTTTATTCAAGATAGAATAGTGAATTTAACGACACAATATGGCTATTCTCAATTTGCTGAAAAAGTTTTATTAGCTATGTAAGCAGGCATCTGGTTGCCTACGACAAACAACATACATGTACATGTAGGTGCAAATTGATGTAAGGCCAAAATCAACAAGTAGCTTAAGAATAGTACATGTAGTCATCTACTTTTATGAATTTCAAACTATTTTGACATTCTTAAAAGTGAAATATTTACAACTAGAAATTCCACTGTCATACAGCCCACGACCAAAGAGATGGCCAGAGATATTGGCAAAAAAATAAAGGGTACTAATGGTTGAGAAATGCAATATTAGCAATCAAATGGCTCTGCAGTGCAATAGGATAACTTCAATGGTAGCTGTAATGTACTGGGTGTGGGTGTTATTATATACAACAATAAGCAATAATGAATGGAAAAGATGTTTATATTTTCCCCCTGCAATAGGAGAAATGCAATATTGGCCAATATTAGAAGTAAAATGCACTGATATTCTTAGAATAATCAATTTTATTAATATAGTAATAATAGAAAACCAATACACAATTTTGTTTACATTTCAAAACGTCATAGGTAGCAATATCAAGAAGTTGTGGTATTTATATAGGTTTTTAGAAAATTTATTTAAAAAGTGTTTGGTCATGACAAACAACAACAATGAAAGGAAAATATTACGTTTATATCTCTCTCTTGCAATAGGAGAAATGCAATGTTGGCCAATATTATAAGTAAAATGCACTGATATTATTAAAATAACCAATATTGTTAATATAGTAATACAGCAATAATAGAAAACCTATGAGCGTTAATGCGTCTCGAAGATTTCTGCAAACTGCAGCAAAATAAAAGCTGTTATAAAAGTGTTATAAAGCTGTAGGCCTAATTTACTGTAATGTATGTAATTCAACAACGATAAAGAAATATGTTTATTATAACTCTGAAATGCAAAATTAGAAGTAAAATGGCAAGCTACTGTGTACTATACACAGTTTGAAAATTGGTTGCGTTGAATGGTTTTGATAAAGCGATCTTTAACAGAGAGCGGGTAGGAGCATTCGCTCGTATAAAAATGTAGCAAAATAAAAAATGTTCTCGTGATGAAGGGGCGTTGTAGTTTGGCCCTAGCTTGTACGTAAGTTGTAAAGAATTTCGGCTAACATTTTAAATAATGAAACCTTCGGTGATTGGACAAAAAACATAGGCTGATAAACGGTGTACCACAATTTCGTACCCGTAAATCGGTCTACGCCACAAACGGTCTACGTTTATTACAAAAACCTTCGAATAAATTCGATTACAAGTAAACAGTACCATAGACTGGTAAAATGAACACGGTTTTCTAGTGAAATACGAACTACTAAATAGTTCTACAATCGGTCGCACGGCTTTATTGGCGTTTCAATTTTCGGTCTTAACTTTTATTAAACCGAGCTTTTCAAGCTTTTTGTGGCGATTTTCGTTCAAATAAATCTGTCTATTTGTGTATAATCCGATCAGATGGATAAGTTTAAAAATAATACCGACAATTTACAAAGACTTGGTAACATATTTAAATAGGTTTAAATGTGTTTTGTATCGTTATTATACTTTTACGACTTTACATTCCGATGCTTAAATTTCTTGATGAAATTTCTAGCCAAGGGTTCGTCTCATTGTTGATGAATAATTTTCGTAAGTTGTGTGCACATGCATTTATCATAAAAACTCGCACACATCGCTCCGCTTGTTTGCTCGTGGGATCAAACTGTAGTTAGATAGAACGCTTACTTTTTTATAGTTCTTTGCACTTCTCAATACAGAAAATATGAGTCATTTTATCACAGTACATGTATGTATAAACTAGTACAAGTTGCACACAGGGTCTTTAGAGTTGCGACAAAAGTAGAGGATGATAAAATAAGTACTCTAAATTCACTTGCTGCCTACATAAAGCAAGCCCTGGCAGAAACAACGGTAGATAACAACGTTAGCGTTATGTTCATTCATTTTTGCTCTCATTGTTTTTTCTCTTAGAATATTGTTGTTTGTTTTTCTCTTAGAATATGAGTTATTTTCAGTTTTCTAAGTTGTATCTCTCTGTCAATTTTTCGTTTGTCTACATTTATCTCCTTGACAGCTAGTAGTTTTACTTTTGACTAACCAAAATTATCGTTTTAGTTGGATTCAGAGGTATTTTAATTTTTCCTATATACTGTACATGTTTCAATATTATATGTACAGTAGAACCTCGATTCTCAAACGCTTCGGTTCTCGGCCAATTCCGTTTTGGACCAAAAAAAATTGAGATTTGTTCGTCTTGGATCTTGAAAATAAATTCAGTTCTCACCAGCTTCGAACAGCTTCGGAAACAGCATGGAAACATTCGTTAACAAAGGGAGAAGCAAGTTACGCTTCATAAATTCTTTACAAAAAGAAAGAACCATCTGGGACGATGTCCCTTTACCGAAGAGATTTGCTAGAGAGACAACTCCTCCTGTTGAGTTACCCTAAATTGTTTTAGAGGAGGGTTCTCCTTCAAAGATGTGAAGTAAATGAGCCATCGCTGTTTATATTTTCTTTTTCACACGATTTTTGATACAACTGATCTGTTGTATTTTTCACTGTTTCGTTATCAATTTCTGCAATTTTTTGTATTATATCTTAACGTAGAATGTTTTCGATGTTTTAAGAGCAAAACATTTGAAATGTTAACTTTTTGTTTTATATTTTCATCATCATAGATAGAAAATCTTTTATTAAAAATAAACACGATCTATATCTACCCGCTTTTATTTATAGTATGTAGTATACAGTACAGTTTATAGTGTAAAATATTAAAAAATATTTCACTGAAGTTGTTATCTCGGCTTGGAACGGATTAAAATTTACATACATTAATTCTAATGGGATAATTGTTTCAGATCTTAAACAGCTCAGTTTTCGAACAACCCTCTGGAATGGAACCTTCTGGAATGGATTATGTTCGAGAACCGGGGTTTGTTGTACATCCATTATAAGTATTAAGTAATGCACTACTTAGCAGGTTACGCAAATGCTACAGATTAGCTTGATGGTCAGCTGGATGATGAGCTTCATAAAAAAAGTTCAATATAATTATATGGAATTTTCTTGACATGTTTACTATATACACAGCTCAGTGTAATTATGAAGAGTCAGTTCATATTGTCAGTTTGTTCTGTAGAACCTTAAGTGGAGCCCTTTACAGAAGTGAGGTACAAATATACACCGCTGAGCTACATATTCATTGTTACTATGCCTACCAAGTTTACACATACAAAGATATAGCACCTATAGTCCTTATCAAGGATACGTGAAGCTCATGATTCAACCAACAATTTTAAAATCTAAAACTTTTAAGCAGATCATCATGATTACCCTAATTAATCAATATTGATTATTATGGATGCTCAATCAGATTGAATAATACTTTTCTCACTTTTGATTGGTCGATCGTATTAATACCCGGTAATGGTTGGCTGGCAACCAAATTGTACTACTACACTATTGTACACTAAATGATTATTCTGTATCAGCTAACAGCAAAGACTCTATACTATTGTATATCTTACCCGCATTTGAAACGAGTTCCTTCTATCGGCTTTTCACCACATTTATCACAAGTTATGGGAATTTTGGTCTGTATTGTGATTCCTCCAAGGTTTGCTCTTATCACAGCAAAATGAGTCCGGTTAGTAAATATCATCTTCTGCCCAAGCCAATAGCCCATCTACAAATATTTTACCCTGTAAAATGTTTGTTTCATTCATGAAGCCATTTAGCCAGTGCAAGACTGAGTTGTGACTATGACAGACTCAAAGTTAGATCGTGTTTTCAAGATGTTTTCAAGTAAGCTGTGGCTGTTCAATGAAGGGTTGTACCTGTTTTATTGCCTGATGCAGCAGAACCATTACCCAACTAGTCTAAAATGCCATTGTTCAGTTACAAGAGGTTGTCTAACTTCGCATGAGCCAAAAAATTTGTTCCTTAAATATAAGTATCAGATTTTCATATTTATAGATCTCTGGCCATGTTGTAGCTCATTGGTCAGCTGGCCAAGCTAAGCTCACTAACACACAATTCACTACTGATTTTGGTCAAGTCTAAATCCAATAATTTCTCTAGAATAGATTTGTTCTAATTTCTTTTGCTTGGACAACCATGTTTTCTTAATAACGGTCTCATCTGTTAACTCAGGCTCTGTGCCTCGAATAGCCATGCTACTGCGGATATGGACCCTCATTGCACCTTACTTTTTTATCATCTTGTTATGTTATGATTTAATGTAAAATAAAACGAACAAACAATAATGTCAGCCATTTGAACTATAATCTTGATATCCGAAAATGTGCATTTTAATAGATAATTGAATTTTAGTGTTAAGATATGCTGTCTGTTGTGACCTAAAAGTGAGAGCGCAAGTCTGCAACAAAAAGCTCTTGAGTTTGACGCTCACAAGACATTTTTGTTAATGTTCAGAGTATTTTGCTTGCTTCTATGCTACTTTATAAGAGCACCTTCATTCCTCTCCAGAATGACCAGTAGAAAATGAAAATTGTGTAAATATTCCATGGTTTTATCAGCAACATAAATGATATACTGCTCAGCATCTTGTACTATCGCAGAGAAGTGTGAACCAACCAGGGACAGACAACCCTTTATGTTTCCCTTCATCTGAGCTCTTCAAGCTACCTGATAACACAAGCTAACTTCTGCATGCAAAACTTTTTTTATCTCTTTGTACTATCTGATAACAAAAGGTTAACAAGATCTAACTGCTGCACATTGAAACCTACCGGGTCCAAAACTTGACCATGAGGCACAGCTCTAGTTCGAGGTTGCCGCAGCTTTAGAAAGATGTGTTTCATATCATGCACCATCAAACGGGGCTTGGCTTCACACCTCTCGCACAGGTCATAGTCATCACAAACTCTACAGTGTAATCAAACAGCTACTTTTTAAAACTTTAAAACACCTTACTGGCATAAAATTATAGTATTACGTTACGAATGTTTGTTTATTTACTTGTACTGCAAAGATTGTTCCTTTCCATCTGCTTGCATCATGTCCCGGTTGATTGAAATGTTCTGAGTGGGTATGTCCTAGTTAATAAATTAAGAAACATACCCACATTTGTAGCGGATCCCTTTAATATTTGTTTGGTGGCACTCATCACACTGCACTCCACGATGAACGCTGCTGCTCGAGCCAGAGGCTGCCAATTAAATTAGAAAACTAGAATTTCCATGCTCATTTAGTAGATTTAAAATAGAAATGTTCATTAACAATGAGCAAACATTATTTGATCTTACATCCTGCCAGAAACATCTCTGTAAAAGTCTCGGCTAGCGCCTCGGCTGCAGCTTCTGCTGCCGCCTCCGCTACTGCCGCTTTTGCCCTTCGCTCTCGTTCGCGCTGTTGTTCTCTCATCATGTGGAGACCAAATAAATCTCCCAATGATATTCCGATCGGCGAACTTGGACGCTGAGCTGGAAAACCAAAGAAACTAATGATGTATTCTGGCTGTTATTTGTAGCTAGCAATACACAAAATCACCATCAAACCTCTACATATGAAGGGAACTCAATGCGATATGTTTCACTGTAATCATAGGTAGAGGTTTGACTGTAATCATAAGTAGGCCTAAAGGTTTTACTGTAATCATAAGTAAGGTTAGACTGTAATCATAAGTAGAGGTTTGACTGTAATCATAAGTAGAGGTTTGACTGTAATCATCAGTAGAGATTTGATTGCAATCATAATTAGAGGTTTGATTGTAATCATAAGGAGAGGTTTGACTATAATCATAAGTAGAGGTTTGATTGCAATCATAATTAGAGGTTTGACTGTAATCATAAGTAGAGGTTTGACTGTAATCATAAGTAGGCCTAGAGGTTTTACTGTAATCATAAGTAAGGTTGGACTGTAATCATAAGTAGAGGTTTGACTGTAATCATAAGTAGAGGTTTGACTGTAATCATCAGTAGAGATTTGATTGCAATCATAATTAGAGGTTTGATTGTAATCATAAGGAGAGGTTTGACTATAATCATAAGTAGAGGTTTGATTGCAATCATAATTAGAGGTTTGACTGTAATCATAAGTAGAGGTTTGACTGTAATCATAAGTAGAGGGTTGATTGCAATCATAAGTAGAGGTTTGATTGCAATCATAAGTAGAGGTTTGAGTGTAACCATAAGTAGAGGTTTGATTGCAATCAAAAGCAGAGGTTTGACTGTAATCATAAGTAGAGGTTTGATTGCAATCTTAAGCAGAGGCTTCGCTACAGTCAAATACAGGACTCGCTGTAATACAAATAACTTACGAGTTGGTTTTGGTTTTTCTGCAGGAGTCGGGACATTTCGGGCTGGTGTAGGCTTGTTTTGAGCTTTTGGAGGTGTGACAGCTCTTGGCGTGGGTTGTGAAGCAGGTTTAGGAGTACCAACTGTTCAAATAGTAAGGTACTATATGCATTCTACCGCACATTTGAGAAATAGAAACTACAAGCGAAGGAGGTTGTGAGTCAAAGAGAATACATGTCTGATTGCTATTACCTTGGTCTATCAGCAGAATTCAATGGTGACTGCGAATGCTTGTGTGCCTGATCATAAATGTATTGCAGAAAACCAACCGATACCATTATATATTGGAATTAGTTTAGGTTACTAAGTCGACTGCTCGAAATCTACAGGGAAGCCTATATGAAACTAAATTGAATGGCACATCTAAAGATTTTATCTTGTAAAATATGTGCTCTTCATTTTAACTCAAACTATACATAAAACTTTCCATTCCACTGATTTTTCCTTTTTAGAGATTTTGCCCTAGTTTGTGGTTGCCATTTTTATAATAGTTGCCACATAGATGACGAGGCTTCACTCTAAAATTATTTATCATATAAAAACGTAAATTTATTATTAATGTATATCTTAGGTTCAGTGTACCTCTCCGCTTCATCAAAACTCCAACCATGTCATTGATAGCACGATTGGGAGGCAATCTATTGAGCTCTCGAGCCGGAGGTACACTTTCCTCTCTGCATATTGGACAGGCTTTGATAAACGGAGTTGTTTGAAAATCTTTTAGACACGCCAAGCAGAAGCAGTGCTGACAAGTAAGATTTCTTGCGTCTGTGAATAGCTCGCAACATATGCTACAGGTGATAACATCTTCCATCTCTTTGATTTGATTTGCACTTGCCATCTTGAGCATCCACAAAATAACCTGCAAAATAACTAAAAAGTTAAAACACAAGTTTTGTATTTTGGGCATAATCACTGTTTTACTACATTGAAATTCTTGTAAACCTACTAGCTACCGCCCAGTCTTTTGAACTACTGCATAGACATTTGAAATATGAGAAGCTAAAAGTGCATTCAAGGTTTCATGCAAAAACAAAACTGAGGAAAATCCTGTTACTTCAATACTGTATAAAATTATTTTTTTCTTTGTTGTTTTTTCCGGTACTTGATGTGTTCTTACCTTCTAACTTACTTCTATTGCTAACGTGTTCTCACCTTCTAACTTACATCTATTCCTAATGTGTTCTCACCTTCTAACTTACTTCTATTCCTAATGTGTTCTTACCTTCTAACTTACTTCTATTGCTAATGTGTTCTTACCTTCTAACATACTTCTATTGCTAATGTGTTCTTATCTTCTAACTTACTTCTATTCCTAATGTGTTCTTACCTTCTAACATGCTTCTATTCCTAATGTGTTCTTACCTTCTAACTTACTTCTATTGCTAATGTGTTCTTACCTTCTAACTTACTTCTATTCCTAATGTGTTCTTACCTTCTAACATACTTCTATTGCTAATGTGTTCTTACCTTCTAACTTGCTTCTATTCCTAATGTGTTCTTACCTTCTAACTTACTTCTATTCCTAATGTGTTCTTACCTTCTAACTTACTTCTATTCCTAATGTGTTCTTACCTTCTAACTTACTTCTATTCCTAATGTGTTCTTACCTTCTAACTTACTTCTATTCCTAATGTGTTCTTACCTTCTAACATACTTCTATTCCTAATGTGTTCTTACCTTCTAACTTACTTCTATTCCTAATGTGTTCCTACCTTCTAACTTACTTCTATTCCTAATGTGTTCTGACCTTCTAACTTACTTCTATTCCTAATGTGTTCTTAACTTCTTACTTACTTCTATTCCTAATGTGTTCTTACCTTCTAACATACTTCTATTCCTAATGTGTTCTTACTTTCTAACATACTTCTATTCCTAATGTGTTCTTACCTTCTAACTTGCTTCTATTCCTAATGTGTTCTTACCTTCTAACTTACTTCTATTCCTAATGTGTTCTTACCTTCTAACTTTTATCTTCTGAGTGGTGTGTCTTTGAATGGCCCTGATGCTTAGATAGTCAACTGGTGATTAATGTAGTCCGCCATCTACTTAGAAGCTCGTTTCGGCTCCCACTTGTCATTACATTCACGCTTGTTCCGTATCACGTGTGATAATAAATCAATATGTCAATTCCAAGTGGGAAATCCCAATTAGTCACGAATAGTCAGTTTCATTTTGTACTTCCTTTTGTATTTCAACAGCTTATAGCAGCTGGCAGCTCTTGGAATATACATGCATTAATAGTTGTCATGGCACCAAAACAGCGAAGTATCACCTGTCCACTCTCAATTCAATGCCACTTTTTAACACCACCACGGACTATCCTCTTTTTAGACTCATATTTTTTTAGGCTTTAACTAAAATTAAACAATAACTTCCAAGTTGGAAAATAATGTCATAAGTGTCTGAGCCATTTGTCAAAGATCGAGTATACTGTCTGCACAGAGGTTGTGCATGTTTTTAAAAGTATTGTTGTACAAACAATGTCTGTTTGATCTTGGCTGGACATGTCTGAACCTAGTGGCAAGAGAACCTCAACGATTGGAGGCATGCCCAGTTGCAGAATGCAATTTAAGATTGATGTCATTTCTGTCACCACCAGTGGCATTTTTAGGAGTTGAACCCCCAACCTGTTGTTTGCGGTGGAACCCAACCAACCGTCCTAGAACACTAAGCCCAAAGAGTCTCTACTAAATCAGAAAAATAGGCTTTACCAAGAGAAGGTAAAATCATTATGGTATACTTATATCTGGTTCTATTGCACCACATCTGTTCACTTTGTATGCACGCAAATCTATAATTTACCATAAAAATTGTATCAGCTATTTTACCATGTAAGGATGAATGTGAAAGGTTAATTTTCTGGGCATACTTACACAGTTTGCCAAATGCTTGTTTATAAAATAATACAGTATTTTACTCCTGATAAGAAGTAAAGCCTTGCACAAACAGGGAAACACTAACATCATGTAATGACTACCAAGCAATATCAACTTTCTAACTCAATGTAATCACAAACAATAGAATTAAAATTAATTTATCAGTATCATAGAATCTAAACTGTTTTTGGTGTCGGATCTGTATGACCAGACATTTGCTTGCTGGTAATATAATCAACCACATTTTACATACTGAAAAATTAAAGAAACATTTCATCAGATTGTATTCATGATACCTACAAGGTGACTGTTCCCAACCTGTCAGTATCTATGCATATAAGAAAATGGAGATTAAAAGACCCACAGCGGTTCTGAACCCAATGAATATGGCTGACATTTCAGGTTTTGCAAATCCTTAGATGAGCTGAAGAGTTCCTCAACAACTACAATAGTAGCAACTAGCATTGTATTAAAAATAATAATTGTGGAAATGTACAAAAATAGCAAAACTAAAATGTGCAATTTAGTTGCACAATAAAAAATCACAATTGATTTGATGAAATTTTACCATAACTTTGAATGTCAGGATAAGACATCGACATACCTGAGAATATCAGGTTGCGGGTTAAGGACATTAATTTGGGAGACAATGATAGCTGATAGACACTAACTGATCAGTAGCAACAGAGCGCTGCAACTTCTGTCAACTCATAATATGAGAATTATAGAATCACATAAAATGGCTCTGTACTAAAATACAGGAAAAGGGATTGAAGAATCAGCCTACGGAATTCACAGCGTTTAGGTTAGCAGATGATGGCCTAGAAAAACAGTAAAAGCACTCGGACCATCATGTTAAATTAGAGAGTATATATAAACTGTCAAATATAATTAATTTAATTATATAAATAGTTTTTTTAACTTTTCCTCCGCTCACATACCGGCTTTGGATAAAAAGGATATGATTATGCTAGTAGAACTGGTGTTTGAGCTGTGAAGTGGTGGTGTGGTAGTTGACAGGATGCTTGAAGACGAGGAATGGATGTTTCTCACTGTGGAATTGGTCACTGTAGACCTCACAGGCCTCGCACAAATCATAGTCTGCGCAAACACTACAATTATGATAAGTCATCAATAGCCGCCAGGCATTACATGCGTGTTATAAATGTAATGCGATACATGTATTGCTAAGCATGTACAGGGGTCCTTGACTTATGACATAAGTCGTGTAACTCAAACATGCTGAATAAATTACTCTGCAGTCTTGTTAATATCTAGTTTCACCTCGATGGTGATGGCCTTTCTTTCTCTTTGACGCATTACCATTGGAACAATCTGCCTTGCGCCTTGGAGCCATAATGAAGGGCAAATGATTGACAAAAAATCAACCAGACAGGGGAGTGAGAACCAGCGGGCACAAAATGGTGTATCACCAAAAATATACTCTATATATATACTATAAGTATATATATTATAAATATATACATACATTTATAGTATATATATATATATATATGTATACATGTAGTATATATATACTATAAATATACTATATGTATACTATATATATATTATATATATGGTGTATAACAATATAATATACACTATAATATACAGTATAATACAATATACAGCATAATATAATATACAATATAATATACAACATAAGATATAATATACAGCATAACATAATATACAATATAATATACAACATAATATATAATATAATATACAGCATAACATAATATTCAATATAATATACAACATAATAAAATATACAATATAATATACAGCATAACATAATATTCAATATAATATACAACATAATATAATATTCAATATAATATCCAGCATAATATAATATACAATATAATACACAACATAATATAATATTCGTACTGGTGATGCATATTATATTATGTTGCATATTATGTTGAGTACCGCACTGGTGCTGTCTTTCTCCCCCACGAGCACAACAAAACATGCTCATCATGTGCACTCAATACTAGTTCGTATCTGTTGGTGTCACTTATTTCGTAAGTGACGCAAAAACCAAACTATGTTAAATATTGATTTACATATTTTCTTGGAAAGCACTCATGACCTTGAACCAGTGTAGGTTGAGATCACCATAAGCCGAAGACTCCTGTTTTGTCATACTTTCAGAAAAGAACCATATGAGTCTTCCAGTCAATGACATCGAGTTACCAATGATACGTATTAAATTATAAAGTAACCTTCACATGTGTGATTATATAAAAATTTACTGTACGCTTGTTTAGTCTGTCAATTCATTTCGTAGTGAAAACTTTTTCTGTTGCTACTTTCCAGAAGGGTACACAGTCCTTCGGTAACAACCGATTGAACCAGTTTGACCCAGACAGGGTGATGAAATAGTTAAACTTCTATAATAATAAATCCTTATAATCAATAAATCATAAATAAATAATTTGCTTCACAAAAGCTCTTTACCTTCAAGTACGAATGTTCTTATGAGCGAGGTGGGCAATAGTACAAAATAATCTAATTTTTGCAGAAAAAACTGATGAAGCTAAGAAGCCAGCTAGGAGATTTTTGTCAGACTTACTAAAGCTCACAAACACAGCTCATCAATTGAGAGCCATGTGCTCTGACAACTGCGCCAACCTGTAGGTCTAGTTCAGAATTAAAGGTCTGATAACATAATCTAGTGCATGATCTGTTGCGGTTGTTTTAGCATAGAAGAAGGCCAGAAGGTCAGAAGGTCAGGACATAGGTCAGAAGGTCAGGACATAGGTCAGAAGGTCAGGACATAGGTCAGAAGGTCAGGACATAGGTCAGAAGGTCAGGACATAGGTCAGAAGGTCAGGACATAGGTCAGAAGGTCAGGACATAGGTCAGAAGGTCAGGACATAGGTCAGAAGAAATGTAAAGTAATGTTTAAAGAACAGAGGAAAGACCCACCCGCATTTGAATCTTGTGCCTTTTATAGGAGAGACATTACACTTTTTGCACTCAATCTGTTGAACTTTGTCGTCTGGTAGGTTCAAACGATGCTCTTGTTTTGTAATATCCATAGTCATTCCCATCACGCACGCCTCCTGAGCAAGTAGTTCCGTGATTAACAATAAGCACTATTAAAAGGTGTGAAGAAAGAAAACAATACAAACCACTTTGGGTGGCAGCTTACCTCAAGCAAGACTGACCCGCCAGGGTAGGGTGTTGTAGATGGCTTCTTCAACTTTACAAATACGTGAGGATAGTCAGTAGGATGGACTTGATTTCTTGGCTTTTTCTCGCAATCCTCGCACAGGTCAAAATCGGGGCATACACTGAAATTGAAAGAGATACGCTAAAACAGCAGGACATTTGCAAAAACAGCACAAAAACATGTTGACACAACAGAAAATATGCTCGCTTTTCTCGGCAACTTTTCTTAGTGACATCAAACACGTGATGAGCGGCCTAAAAGCGTTTATGGCTTAATGAAAGACACAAGCAATCGACACTCCTATAGCCATTGAAAGTGATTTGAAGAAAAATACTCAACAGGTCTTACACCACAGAACTACCTCTTTAAATTCTTTGATAATAATCAGTATCATACGCACTGACTGTCTTACAAACGCATCTATCACATTTCTTATAAAACTGCCAAAATAAAACTTATAGCATAATGTAAGTCAAAATTTGACGAGTGGCAACAAACAATGCCATTAATGCTAAAAACTAGAAAGTTGACCGTGTAGTCACTTACCCACATTTAAATCGAGCCCCATTGAACCACCTCTTGCGACAGCCATCACATACTACTCCAATATGTCTTCCTTGAGCTTCGCCGCTTTCGTCATCACTATCACTAACCATGTGTTGCAGCAGTTCACGAAGGTCGTCCAAGCCACTTGTGAGGTCAATCAGTCCTTGCAGTTCCGACCCGAGTTCAGGCTGAGAGCCATCACTAGAGGAGTCAGAACCGGAGTCAGATGCCTCACTTTTTGCAGTTTGCTGTTGCCATGTAGGTGCTTCTTCTGAAGGAGAAAAATTATTGCAAAAATTAAAACCATTAAGTTAAAAAATAAGCATTGAATAAATAACAGCAACAATTGCATCTCCAGAATCTATGCTTCAGACAACAGTAGAAAAACCTACAAGCCAACAATTGACATGCATCGGCATAAATACTGCTATGTATATATGCCACATTTACGGCTTTACTGAACCAGTGAAACATATTGCAGTGAGATGGTTTGTCTAAAACTCTGCTTAATATGACAAAAGAATATCTGTTTTACTAGAGTAACAAATCTTTGCTGATAGAGTTATCTACATAACTCTGAATATTACAGCTATTTACAGCCATTTACAGCTATCATAAAATACGCAAGCAGTTATTGAAGTTAATCAACGGCTAACATTTTTGTTGAAGTTACTATTGTGGTATCTTTTACATCTCAACTCACTTGAGTTTGAGGGTTGAACTTCACTTTAGTAGCATGTACTCACCAACAGAAGAGGGTTCATGTTTTTGAACTAACTTCACTAGATTACTTGCTAAAATGTCTACATGCAAGTCATCCAACTCGTGCTTTCCTGGTATGCTCAGTGCACGACAAACTGGACACTCTTTCTTTGAACAATGATATACAGCCCAAAAGGATAGCCGACGGCTATCATATGGGCGGGGTTTAATTATGGAGCTCTATTAGGATTGTGCTAGCCTGGGTTTCAAAGCAAACACAACTCTCGCGGGGCGGTCGCGTTGCCTTGTTAAGTTTTAGAAAACACGAATCGCTGTTATCGTTTCATTAGCTTATTCAGCCATTAGACCCCGCGGGTCACAATAGCAAACATTGAATTTCTGCAATGTAGGGGTAATACCTAACCAAAATAATGTATCTAATCAAAATAAAACATTTCAAATTACCTACTTTTAGTAATTTTAAAATTAGTAAAGATCGTAGTATATGCCTAAAGTTGAATATAATTACCCGAACAATGGCATTTTTTTTCTAGTTTTTGATTAATATTTTGCCACTCGTAATATAAAATGACAAAGTCTTTCATCGGTTTCACATTGTTTTACCTTGCCAATAAGATGGGACAGCAGGCAAAGCTGTGCAGTGTAGTTTTCATACTCAAAATCTAATGCAAAACCGAATTTGAGCTATTTTACGATTGTGACTATTAATATCACGAATGCTTGTGAATGGCAACTGACTGATCATAACGGTGACAATATTGGGATACTATATTTATTTGACAAAAAAATGAATTCAACAGATAAGTAAAACAACCGCTATAGTTCATAATATTCGTAAATTTACGAGGTGCTTTATTCAGCATATTTGTTTGTTCGGGTGCCGTGTTCGGGTTAATCCCAACAGAGCTTCATCATTAAACCCCGCCCATATGAGCGCCGTCGGCTATCCTTTGGGGCTGTATATCATTGCTTTGAAGAAGATTTTTGGAACCCTTTAAGACAGAGCAAGCAGTAGATGTGGCTGCATGTTAATCTACGTGGGTCTGTGAATAGCTGCAGGCATATTCCGCAGGTCACTGTTTCTCGCACAATACCCAACTGTTGCTCATTTTCGGGTTTGGCTGTACCTTCTGCCATTACGCCTATAAAAAGCCATAATCATCTAACATTCGAAAATAATGAACTTATATTTTTTCTCAAATTTTGAAATACACCAGTTTTAGAACTAATTATGATACAAAGACTTGTATCACAATGCACACAAAATTGGTATATAGGAAATAAAGGGGATACTTACAAAATAGCTGTCACTATTAACGTAGTTTACATATGACTACAGCTACTAAAATAGTTCCATGCTGAATTATCTAACCTAAAGGTGCCGTTAATGGAATAATGGATGTTGTTGATAATTTGACTATGTACCGTTAAAGTATAGTAATGCAAACCAGCACAAAATATTTACAAAAGGAAATTCATAACAAAAAATAAATACATTGTTTCAAATAAAAATAGTTTCATGTAATATGCATGTTAAAAGAAAAATGCTATTTCTATTCGATTAACCACAAGCTCCGATACTACAAAACAGTTTTCAGCGATAATAGTAGCAATGCTCTGACCTTTGCTCTTAATCAAGTTTGACAATTATATGAAAACAATAATTCCATGAAACGAGATCATTGCATAACTGCTAGAAACTGGATTTTCCACGAGATTGATTGCTTGTCAGAAATGAAGTCGAGCGCCCGGAAGACGACAAATTGTCAGGCGAAAGTTGGTTTGTGAGGCGACAAATCTGACCAACAGATCGACAGCGTTGAACTAATGGGCAACAACGAGATAAAACAACTCCGAATCGAAATGTTACAACTACCGTTGTAGTGTGTTCAGTATCACAAGTCCAATTAATTTTGTGATGGTGTTGTGTTGGTGGTTTAGTTAACAGGATTATCCTACCGATTACTCTACAATGCATTGGGAATGGCTCAGTTTATTATTGAATACAGGTGGGCTGCTTTAAGTAGTTATTGCAAATGGCTCCTAGGTACGATCTGATTTTGATTATTGGCTGTTTTAAATTCAATTTAGCTATCTTGTTTATTAATGTAACCAAGATCTTACAGTTGACCTTTCCAGATGCTGCAATTTAGAACAACAGTTTCAAAGACAATTTAATTTCTAAGCTAAAGAATATCAAAAGATTTTCCCATAACCCTTTGTTTATTTTAAGAACAAGAAACAGATATAACCTAATAGTTATAACTTTAGACTAAACTACAAGAATAAAAAAGGAAATGTCGGAGACTTCAAAATATAGTCACTCTGTTGTTCTTTTAGTAATAGATTTTTGGCTTGCTTTGCTGAAAAGTCTGGCCAAGTCTGTCTGCCATGTATTAAAAGAGTGAAGAATATGAGTAAATATTTCTCTTTTTATACTGACTAAGTATTAGCCTCAGTGTTCAGAAGTGAAAAAGTTCTTAATGTTCTAGTCTTGGAATGGGTAGGTTAAATCTGTGGGTTAGCTTATAATCCTGATTATTCCATCTGGTGATGTCACTCATTATTTCCCTTTATGTCACTATTTGATGTCCACTATTTGTCAATGGCTGATATTAGATATAACAATAGAAAGCTTTCGTTTTCTTGCATTAGAAATCTATTTTGACTAATCTAATACCCGACTAACTACACTGTCAGATCCGGTTTACCTATTATCTGTCTACCCTTGTTCACCATTGTACACTATTGACTTGCCACTGTTGTAGAAATAGAATCAAAAACTTTTCAAACGCAGAATGTTTTGCGTGCTGCTCACTCATTTTGCAAGTAAAATGAAAAAAACTAGTGGTACAATTATTTGGTCTGTCTGGCATATAGTTCAACTTTACACTTGAAAAGAACATGAGTAAAGTCTTTTGCAAAATTATTGATATACAACAGGCCTGTACTCACTGGTTGCAAGTTGGGGCGGCTAATGTTAGGCGACTAGTTATGAACACTTGAAGATGTGGAGGGGCGGTGTAAGCCCCCAAAAGGTTTCTCTCATTTAGGTCCTCAGCCGGGCCTCTCATGTGAAGTTTTAAAATTTTTTATCAGAAAGTATAAACATTTTTCTATTTTTTGAGATTTGTTTTGTTTTAAGTGATGTGACTGCCGGGACGCTTTTAGATTAAAATAAGCAAAACTTGACTGCAGTTAAAACGCTCAGAAAATAAACATCTTTTTCTTTTAAGCGTTTTAACAAAGATCAATTTTGCCGATTTTATTTTGAGTTCATCCGAAGGTTTCCACCACGGGCTAGCCGGGTCACGCACTCAAGGATTTCCGCCATGCACACGCAAAACACAAACAACGCTGTTTGTGTTTTGCGTGTGCGTGGCAAAAATCCTTGAGTGCGTGACCCGGCTAGCCCGTGGTTTCCACGCGTTTGATGGGACATGGCCCAGCGGATGTTTTGGTAAAACTTGACATTTTGTAAACCGTTATAAAAGTCGTTAACAAGAATATTTTGCCGCTGATGATGATACTAATGACGCCTAAGAACTACTAAAAATTGATGTTTGTATCTATGGCTTGAAATAAAGTGATTTTCTACAGCAATAAAAACCGTCTCCATAGCCGTTGGGAAAATAACTGTTCGAGTAAATGATGTTGAAGTCGAGTTATCTGAAGCAATTTATCATTGCGTGGGAACGGACCAAAGAAATCCGTTCAAGTTAACTTTGTGTTCGAAATGAAATGTTACATTTTATCCGAAGGCGAGCTATCCGAGTTTGAGTGCACTTAGCCGCAGAAAATTCCTAAAAAGTTGTGACGGCTCAGCCGGCCAGCCGCCCCAGAGAATACGGGCTTGAATTATACAATTATTTTCATTTTTATGTTGCTGAAACAAAAATGAATTGACTGAATGTTTAAACACTGAATCAGTTACTCTCTTTGTTTGGTATTACGCATGTGTCTTTGTATCACTAAGTCCGTGTGCTAAGTCGTACGTGTTATTGTTGTTTTTTCTGTTATTGTTGATTGTGGAAATAGACAAGGACCAGTCTCTTCCAGTTGATGTTCTGTGACACGCACGCATGTAATCAAATTGTAGCAGCACTTTACATGGTGCCCCAAGTGAGGCAGTGACCTTAAAACTCACAGAGACCAATACACTACACTCTGGAGCAACTGTTAGCACTAAAACCGCTGGCGGATGGCCCTAACCTACCCAAAGAATGGCAGATATTTAAACGAGATTTTGAACTCTTTCTCACGGCAACATCAAAAGATGACGCTGAGAACAAAATCAAGACGGCTTACCTATTAAAAACTATAGGTCGTAAGGCAATCAAATATACAATTCTTTTAATTGGACCAATGCTACTGATAAATTAATTTACAGCAAAGTCATAAAGAAATTTGATGATTACTGCAAACTGAGAATCAATCTCGTAGCCAAGACACACTCATTGCTGACATGCAAACAGGGAAATAAAACAATAGACGAATTTCTCACTGAACTACACGCTATTGCAAGACTGTGTGACTTGAAGGAGCTATATGACAGACTGGTGCTGCAAGCACTCATATTAGGTATCAACAATGACAAGATTGACAAGACAATGACAAAGAAACTTTTTGATTTAAATGACACTGACTTGGACAAAGCTGTCGAATTATGTAGACATGAGGAGATGGTCGATATTGACTACAAACTTATGACTTCGAAGTTAGAACCATCAACAGAACAGGTTAACCTGGCCAAACATAGACCACTCTACCGCAACACCGCTGAGAGTAAGTCTGACAAGCACAGACTTCTCGCTTCAGTAAATCAAACACCACAAGACCGTCAAAAAACTCAAACTGTAGAAATTGTGGGGACACTCAACCGCCGCGGTCATGCTCAGCGTATGGCAAAACGTGTAATTATTGTAAGAAATTCAAACACTTGGCTGCTTACTGTAGATCCCGGAGACGTTGATCCAATCACATTGACAACCATGCAGAGACCGCCAATCATGTGACTTGGAATTACTCATTAGACGATGACGTCGAATTACACAATGTAAGTGCTATATTTATATCAGTATGAGACCGTAAACTACTAGCCACTTTTACGACCAAACCGACTGAAACTGATACTGATTGCAGACTGGAATTTCAACTGAACACAGCAGCTACTTGCAATACCCTAAACTCAAGTGACTATGATAAACTAGGCAGACCAAAAATAGAGCCCACTAAGACAATTCTGACTTTGTATGACCAAAGCACTTGTACTCCTTTAGGCTGGACACATATCCCAGTACAAAACAAACAGGGACAGTACATGACTCTAAAGTTTCTAATTGTTAAAACAAGGCAGCACAGTGTTCTATCGTGGAAGACGTGCCAAGAACTCAACCTACTTCAATTGGTACCAAATGACAATCAAGAGAACGTTAACTCAACAACTACTGATGAACGCATTGACACATTACTGATGAACTATGATGACATTTTTACTGGACTTGGAAGACTCAAACAAGAGTATAAAATAGAACTCACACCTGACTCTCGACCCATACAAGTACGACCTCGTAAGGTGCCATTGTTTATGAAAGATGACCTCATAAATGCCATTAATGAACTGAAGCAGCGTGGAGTCATTGCTAAGGTGGATAAACCAACCGAATGGATCAACCATTTACAGCCCATACGCAAACCAAATGGCAAGATCAGGATATGTTTAGATCCACAAAACCTCAACCAATGTATCAAATGCAATCATTCTGTTATGCCAATGCTAGACGACATCTTACCACACCTGAACAACGCCAAATATTTCTCAGTATGCGATGCTAAAGACGGGTTTTACCAAATTCCATAGATATAGTAAACCCTAGATTGGCGTATAGCTATCAATACAATGGAGCAAAAGTGAGGCCTATAATTGGCTGTTGTTTTCACGACGTTACGTCGTAGTGATGTGCATCACAGCATCAAAGCCTTCAATTGAGCAATAAGTTTAGTAGTGGAAGCACGCTTGGTATGCTAGTTTTTAAGTCATAAACATAACAATAAGACCAAATTCTTAGTGAAATGTCATCAGAAGAGACCACAACACCCCAGGTATATCCTGAATTGCCCATAACATAACAGAACTTCAACTCAAAACAAGAAGTTCTCAACAATATCATAAGCTATCTATGCCGATTAAGGACACCAAGCTGAAAGCTGCTAGTGGAAAATAATAGGAAAATCATCATCATTTCGTCATTGGTTTTGAGTCAGCAGCCAAATCTGTACATGACATTACTCAATATCTTTTCAGCAACTACCCTTACATCAACTACTTCCTAACCTTTAAGATCAACCAGGATCACATTGAGATTCTGTTTTCCACAATACGATCTAAGGGTGGCTATAACAATAACCCGAATGTGCAGTGCTTTAAATCTGCACTTCGAGCACCGTTCATAAAAGCAGATATCACACAAAGTTCCAATGTTAACTGTATTGATCTGGATGTGAGCAGGGCTGATAAAACTGGCGAACTCCTGCTACATTCTCTGGCTAAAAAGAAAAAGAAAGAAGAGACAAAAGCTGAGGAAGGTGAAGATGAGGAGTTCGGTGATGAGGATTTTTTTCTAACTCAAATGTGATGAGCGTATCAAGTTCTTGACCGATGTCGAAGTAGTGAGAAGTAGAAATAGTGATGACATAACCCTAGTCTCAGTTAAAAACAGAGGAGGATTGGTGACCAGATTGATAGGCCGCATATGAATTGCTGCAGAAAAGTGCCTACGTTCACACATGGAGAGCTGTGGTATCACACAGAAAGCTTTTAAACAAGTAACATTACAGACAGTAACATATATGTCTTATTACATAACCTCCATCAAGGTTTTACATGTACAGTGCATGCCAACAGTCTATTCAAAACTATAGTAAATCGCTATACTAAAATCAGAAAACACTATGCCACTTCAAAGCAGGAATCTAGTTCAACCAACCTTAGACAAAAACTATCTCGTCTAGTTATTTTCAGTCAAGTCTAATGGGTGTTTAATACAGTGGTCCAGCGTAACTGCTTCTAAACCTCATTTGATTCATTAGTTTGTTATTAGTTTAATTTCTATTTGGTCACTCTTTGTATTATCAATAATATAGAAGCTTCTAAATCATTGGTATTATTCATTACCATGTGTGTAAGATTCTTGCCTTTCTCATCCAAAGTCATTACAGTCATACTTCGACTTATGAGCTTAATGCGTTCAGAGACTGAGCTCGTAGGTCAATTTACTCGCATGTTGGTGCAATTTATTTATATATAGAACAATTAAATATATATTGATAGGTTTTCATACTCTGAAAATGCAAATAAAACACTCAAAACAATATATTGTAACAGAAAGAACATGTTGGTTATTGTCCTAACTTACCACATGCTTTCAAAAAGCAACAAATAAAAATAATGCAAGGAGATGTGATTAATTAAAATGTAAAATTAAATACATACAATAGCGGTTAACGCTAGCATTTGCCAGAGAGGGAGAGATAAGTTATCCTCCATTACAACAGTTGACTTTGATAAATTTAGATTTTATCCAAGTCTTAAAAGACAAAATTAAAAGCAAACCTAAAAGCAAACTTTAATGTTTAACTTAACGTAATTAAAGTTTCTTCGGCGTTCATAGTTTTAAGTTTCTCGCTGGTTAGCTAATTTTTTTTTTGTTTTGTTCTCACGACCAGCCGACCGTTTTAAGAGAAACCTATCTAAGGACGTTTGCCTTTGTCGCCCTTTCAACGTGTTGCGATCAGGACAAACACAGTTGTTGTCACCAAGGGTTAATGCACGACCGCTAGCCAACTTGTTCGAATGTCTATTTTTTATAGTCTTGATAGATAGCACCGGCCATTTTACGTAGCATCGTTTCAGTTACGCAGTCACCGGCCAATTGTTTGTCTTTTATCCAAAACCTGAGCAGTCTCTCCATCAGTGGTCGTGAAGATCGCTGCATCGTTTAGAAACTATGGTTAGTCCTTTTGCAGACTAAATGCCCTGAGTATAATCCTTGTGTTTGATAATTGTGGATGTATTTCTGTCATATTGTTGAGCAAGCTCAATCACGCATACATCTTTTGCATATTTTTCAATAATTTTCCATTTAATATCAATTGTTATCATTTGCTTTTTCTTTGCATTATCTATCCTTTTACTGGCAAACTTTCGGTCTACGCATGGTACTTTTAATTCACATAATTCTGCACTGAACATCGCGCACAAAAAACATGGTACAAAAGTATAATCTGAGCAGTTGAAAAATACAGACTGATGCTGTTCTCATAAAACACCTCCGACATACTTGGCAACTGTCTCATGTGCTCGTATTTCAAACATGGCTCGTATTTTAGTGCTAAAACTTGCTTAAAAGCTGGCTCGTACCTCAAGTTTCTCGTACGTTAGGGCACTCGTAAGTTGAAGTATTACCGCATATAAGTTTTACATATTTTCAATAAAATATGCAGTCTCAGATGCACAAACTATGGAAAAATTGAGCAGTTTTTAGTGCCAAGTCAATAGGAGTTAATAGATCAGCTGATTCGGTTTGCACATCACCATGACGTTGCGTCATGCTAATTATAGGCCTCACTTGTTTTGATTATTCGCATATCTAGGGTTTACTATATCTATGCCAAATTCCCTTGGCTGATGAATCTACGGATCTGACCACTTTCTGGACTCCAAAAGGAAAATATAAGTACTTGAGGATGTGGTTCAGAATTGCCTCAGCGCCAGAGGAATTTCAAAGACGACTGACGGAGGCCCTTGCAGGACTAGATGGCATAGCGGTAGTGGCTGACAACATTCTTATTTATGGAACCACCAGAAAACAGCACGACCACAATTTACAAGCCCTATTTGAATGTGCTCAGCTGACTGGACTCAAACTCAACAAATCCAAATTAAAGTTACTTCAAGATGAACTACCATACATTGGATACTTACTCACAACAGCCGGGCTTCAACCTGATCCTAACAAAATAGCTGCTATCAGTGGAATGAAACCACCTACAACCCAGCAAAGCATGAAACGTTTTCTAGGGCATGTGACATATATGTCTAAATTCATTAACAACTTGGCTGCAGAATCTGAACCTCTGCGGCGTTTACTCAAACATGACAACGGACATGACTTTCAATGGACTGAAGACCAAACAAATGCTTTCAACCGACTAAAGACTTTGCTAACGGACTCCAAAACTTTACAGTACTTTGACTGCAACAAACCTATTATTGTACAAACGGATGCTTCGACGGTCGGAATAAGGGCAGCACTTATGCAAGAAGACAAACCTGTAGCATATGTGTCGCACAGTTTGACTGATTTAGAACAGAATTATGTACCCCTTGAGCTTGAATGCCTGGCTATAGTGTTTAGCACCGAACATTTTGACCAGTATATCTTTGGACACCATAATGTAACTATCCACACTGATCATAAACCTTTAGTCCCTGTTTAAAAAAATGCATACTTAAGGCTTCAAGGAGACTACAGGCAATGCTACTGTACCTGCAACAATACCCTAACATAAAAGCGATTTGGCAAAAAGGGACTGAACAGGTGACTGCTGACTTACTATCACATGACTCATACTTTTACTCGCTAAACCACCAGAGACTACCCGAACACATTTTTCAGATTGACCCACAAACGACTGACTCCACTGTTGGTGATGACTTGACTCATGAAATCCGAACAGCTACTTCGCAGGACAACGAACTCAAAACACTCAAACAACTTATCAACTGTGGTTGGAATGCTCGTAAATGCACTACATATGATAAATATAATCACCTTAGAGAGGAATTAACCATTGAGAACAACATTGTACTCAAGGGACAACAGATAATTATACTGAAGGTGCTGCGACGACGATTCCTTAAACTCTTGCACGCTGGGCATAGAGGTATAAATTCAACACTTAGATGTGCTCGGCACACCGTCTTTTGGCTAAGTATCACTAATGACATTAGGAACTATATTGCAAATTACCCTCAATGTCAGAGGGACGCTCCTTAACAGCAAAGGGAGACCATACTCAATCACCGAATTCCCATTAAACCATGTACTAAGGTGGCAATCGACTAATTTGAAAACGACAATACACACTACCTGGCCACTGTTGACTATACCACTGACTATATAGAGTATGAGCTACTGTATCACAAAACTGCTGAGACTATAATTCGAAGCGTCAAAAGCTGCTTTGGACGACTAGGCATTCCTGAAAAGCTTGTGACTGATAATGGACCTCAGTTTAAATCTAATCAATTTGCTATTTTTAGCAAAACCTGGAACTTTAAACACACTACCAGCTCACCCTATTACCCACAATCAAATGGCAAAATGAAATCAGCCGTGAAGATCATCAAAAGGATACTGCGCAGATGTGCTGAGCCCAAATTAGCGCTATTAGAATACAGAAACACAACAAAAGAGCATATTACCACAAGCCCAATTCAGCAACTAATCAGCCGACCAACCAGGTCAGTGCTGCTACAATGTAGTGTGTCCGTAGTGAGCAATGGGTTTTGGGAGAAACAAACCCGAAATCAAAAGCGTCAAGAGAGTTACAACGCTAAAGCCAGAGATTTTACACCATTAGCGGAAGGCCAGCCAGTCTTGGTTAGAGACTGGCGACACCACAAACAACAATGGCGAAAGGCACAGATCAACAAACAACTGACTAGCTGATCGTATGTCGTACAACTCGACAATGACCTTACACGCAGGAATAGTCGAGACATTAGACCACTACTAGCAGAACATAGTGCACCACTACCTGGAGAACCTGAATTAGCAACTCCACAAACCAGTCCTGAGAACACTAGTCACGACACGGAAACTTCCATTGGCAACTACATTGATACTGAACATTCCAACCGTAACGCCAAGGCACAGGCCAACCTAAGACGTTCAACTAGAGCCCGCAAATCGCCCACCTGGATGAAAGACTATACTTCAGCATAACCACACACACTTTCCAACCACAGATATGTTTGGTATTACGCATGTGTCTTTGTAACACTGAATCCGTGCGCTAAGTCGTACGTGTTATTGTTGTTTTTTCTGTTATCGTTGATTGCGGAAATAAACGAGGACCAGTCTCTTCCGGTTGACGCTCTGTGACACGCACGCATGTAATCAAATTGTAGCAGCACTTTACACTCTTCATATTAAGTAAATCTTATTTTGACTAAAATCTTTCGTTGTAGATAGTTTCCAATCATTTCACTAAACTTATCACATACATGTACATGCATGTATATGTGAGCTGAGTTGACAGGCATGTATGGGTACTAGACCAGCTTAAATGGAAGAATAAGATTACTGATCCTCAGATCAACGCAAACTTTAATCCACATTTCTGTGAAAATCAATTGTCAACAGTATTAAACTGTCTCCGTTAATAAACTTTTCAGCTCATACCAAAATTTTTGTTGATACTACTGTTGAGCTGATATCATTTGCAGGCCTCTTAAACAGTTATCTTGGAATGATGAATGTGCAGCACCTTGATAAAGATCAAATTTTGGTTGCCATGTGCTATACTTTATCACTAGTCTCTTTTTCTGTCATTTCATGATTTGAATTTAAAAAAAAATTTTGAATTTACATCCAAAGTCATTTTCAGCATTTAAAGTTTTTTGAAACATTACAGTTCTATTAGTGAAAGATAAAACACTAGTGACAATCAAAAAGAGACCTAACAAAAAACCTAAAAATACTTAAATTAAAATAGGCAAAAGTATAATTACGTTGGAGTAAACTTAAAGCGAGCTAAACATTATATTTCTATCACTTATTGCGTTACCAAACACACACGCTTTGCCACTCCTACACTTTTATTCTTGTATCTCTAAAGTGATGTAACAATTAAAAACCCATTTTCATTCGTTAGTTCTTTATTCAAGAAAAAACTATTCTAAAATATTCTTCCTTCTTTTATTGTCTTCATCACTTTATCATTTTGGTTTTAATAAGCACCAGCATGATCACCCGTTATATGTCTGAAACATATCATGTTCAAAGCCAAATAAATATTTTTTGGAATTTCACATTTTATGTTGAAGAGTTTGCACCTTACAGCAATCGCAAATAAAGCATGGACTGCATATACAATAGTTCTTGAACTAAAACTAACACCTAACCTTCAGACCGGTCAACACTTTTCATGTCAAGTATGATTGAAGCTATTTTTACCATCTAAGTAAAAATTAAAGTTGCTTATCATTCAACGCTGCTGCCATCTACCACAGGAATTTAATCAAACGAAGATGAACTATTAGATCTTCGATTAGACGATTAAATGTCGTCTTCAGATAACTAAAGTCTGAAAAGCTCCACAAAAGATTGTAACAAATCTAGCTACTTGTAAATCTTTTAGCTACACTTGTTGATTTTTACAAATTCTTCAGCTATATAAAATGGATACATAAAGATTTAACTCAGGAGTGTGAATGATCTGTTTTATAGCAATGGCTGTGGAAGCAATTTATGAAGGCCCAAGTGTTAGTAGCATTTATAAATACAGTAGCTTCATCTAATGCTTTTTTCAAGTATACAAATCCATTTGAAGTGACTCAAGTACTTTTTACCATGTTTAGTATAAATGTATAACAAATGGTTTTTAATACATTATAAAAAACTACAAACCTACAGCTCATAGATTTTTAAGATAGTAAAAATAAGCTGGGCATGATGTCTGTATGGTTCTGAGCGTTATGCGATGTGCTATTCTAAGTAAAATTTTGTTGACACTAGATCTCGAGCTCTTTTTTCATTACAACATTGAGTTCTAGTAAAATATAACAAGTTCCATTAGAATATTTCAAGTGTGGAGTGATGAACACAAAAAGTAAAAATAATGAGTAGCAAAATTGAGCCATCTTCTATATACATTATATATTATTCTCAAGGTATGTCCGTATGTATACACTCCAGCTATAGCTATTAAAATCTTCGAATGAAGAATCCGTACCAAAGAAGATCTGATCTCAGACCAACCACTCACTAGTTCGACACCCTACCCATTAGGCCACAGAGAATGAGTCAGTAGCATGCTGATATAAGTCGCTATATTGGAGCACATACCTAACGGCTTTGCATACCACGCAGGGTGATTGCATAAGTAAGTGATTGTCATTAATTGGCTTACTAAAATTTATCATTGGCAATCTGTCAGGCTAATAGCAAGTGGCAGACAACTCTCATTACTTCTCATTGTTTATTAGCTGATTTTTAATACTCAGGCAACGCTGGGTAGCACAGCTAGTCTATTTGTAAATCTTGATGTTCGTCTGTCTGTACTTCCATCTGTTCACCTATAACAATAAAGTTTTAAGAATGAGATATCTGCTGCAACCTAGATTTGAGCTCACAACCTCCAGTTCTGAGGAAATCCTTTATCCAATACACTACACTATGCAACTAGCTATACCATGCAATAAATATGGCACATACGTGAATACATGCCACTCTTTCATGGTTTCACGTTAAACACTGCAGCTAGCGTTATGCATAAAGCCATACAAAAAAAAATGCATGTCCGTAAGTGAAAAAAAAAGTGTAAACTCATATAGCCAGTAAGACCATTGCAATAAGTATAGATCTGTAGCAGGTACTGCAGCCAGTACGGTATGAATTACACGGAAGTAAACATAGTAAACATAAATAGCTCAGTACACAGAAATAAACAAACATCTTGATTTAAAAGTTAGAACGGGAAATGTTGGTGTTGAATATGTTGATTAAAAGTGAATTTTTTGTACAGAAACTGTTTTATTACTCGTCCAATGCGAAGCATCCAGCTAGTTATATCAAAACTTCATGATATATTTTATTATATATATTCAGATCATTTATACTTCATGATATCAAAAGTGAAAGTAAAAGTAACATGATTCGGCAGGAGCAGCTAAACAGTATGTTCGAAATTATGGCGCCTCTCAAATGTTCTCTTGGTGTTTAGCTCCTCCCACCTATTTGGTCCTTATCTCTATGGTGACATGGACAGCATCATGTTCCTACATTATTTGATTATTGATTATTGGTTTTGATTATTGTTTTTACTTTAAATGTTGGTAAGAATTAAATACTTTAATCCTTACCAAGAGATTAACACCGTTGAAAGACCTCAACTCTCAGCTATTTAGACTCAAGTGAGCTAAAGATACAGCTCTTACAGGTCAGCAAACAAAAACCTACTGAACTTAGATTCGATGAAAAACTTTTTTATAGCTTTATATTGTGACTGCACAAAATTCAAACCCTTTTATAAATTCTTATAATTATATCTTCCTGAGACAAAATTAATCCCATCAAAATTTGTCAAATCTTACTAATAGTGACCCATTCTCTGCACCATATTTCATACTGACCAATTTCTCAAATTCATCTCATATCACCCCAACGATCATTTTTACGGTTGCGCACTTTATCAAGGTGTAACCTTAAAAGTCTGCGATGTATGCAATTCAGAAGCAAAGCTAGTGGAGGATGCCGCCACACAAGTTAATGACAATATGTAACTGATAATTGTATGACTGATAAAAAATATGTAAGAATGAATGATTGTAAGGTATCTAGGTAAAGTGGAGTGAGTCTTAAAAACAATACATATTTCAGAAAGGAGCATGAGCAATTTTTTCAGCAACAACCTTCTCCATAAAGCGCATTTATTTAGAAAAGCTTCAACATATACACTGTACCTATGCTCTTCTATACTGCCAAAATAATCCATAACCTCCCACAATAATGGCTATTTAGTAAAAATATTTGTTTTTGGATAGGCTGCAAGATACAATGATTCTAAATGAATATAAATAACATAACTGCAGGTAAAGACAACGTGTCAAAATAGTTGGGATAATGGTCAGGTTGAGATGATCAACCCTGCTGCTGACACTTGTCTGAAAATGTTCAATAAGCAAAATGACACATCCTGTTTAACAGTGCCAAAGCAGATAGTTTGATGCAGATATAAATTAGTGCAGACAGTTGAGTGCAATGATGCTTTTTTTGTTCTTAAGTAAGATAGAAAAATGAAAAGTTGAAAAATATTTCAAGATCTATCTTTCGCAGACAGCTATGATCATTTTATAGGTAGGTTGCAAATGCAGTGATTAGCCAAAGCTGCATGTATATGCAATAGTTAGAATATTGCACCACTAACCCTATTGATGAATCCTCAATTTGTGTGTACCTTCAACTTCCATTCACTTTGTTACATCTGGTGGTTTGCTCTGGAGTCCTTGAGTCACAGAGATGATCTTAGTCATACATAATTTTTCTATTTGCGGTTTTCTCTATTGCAGCATTACTGCATACTACCTGGAGGTTTGAACGATGATAAACACATTAGGGTCTATTTTATGCAGTCTGTCCAAAATTTTTGAATAACTCGTTGATTGGTGGGTTTGAGAGGGGAATCTGGAACTTGCTCTTGACTTGCAACGAAATTCACATTACAGTTATTTGGTATTAAACCATTCACCATGTCTTACTCTGCTGTATTGTAGGGGCAAACTATGTGGAAATGTGATTACAAGCTCTTAAAAGCTCAAAAACGGACAGTTAATCACAACCATCATGAAAACGCCTTAGTTTGGAATCCCTCCCAAAACGACTAAAATGTGGCGTAGTTGAACACGATGTGCTTCTGTTTACTCTTTCGTGTAACTTCAATCGCTGAAATATTTTCACACATAAATTTCATGCATTCAATCAAACCATCTCTATTGTCCTTACGCATCTATTTCATCATCCTTGTAATGGTGTCACTTTGAGCACTGATATCGCATACCTAGCCCAAAAATTAGTTTACTTTTTTAACCTTAGCTTGAGGGGGTGCATATCATCCTCTGATAAACATGAGGAGCCTGTTGGTCACCTGTGATGGTCGAAAAAGGCTGCAGAAATTGCTCGCGCTATTTGGCAGGAAATATGGGTCGCATGATCATATTATCACTAGTTGATTAGACCAAGCTGAAATGAAACTGTAGAAGTACGGCCACACGTAATGATTTTATTGTTGGTTCTGACCAAAATCGCAAAATGAATGAAAAACACAGAATTATTCCGCCGAAATTCACCTAATTGTCAGAGCTGTGCAATCAAGTCAGTTGCATCGTATTTACTATAGCAAATCGAGTTAGTATTTTTTTGCATGTTGCGTTATGTATCTTGGACTATATAAATATTAAAAGCTGCTAGAATCGTGCTCATTAATAATTTGTTTAGCCTATTAAAAGCATTTGGTCAATGATTTCGGTGTGCATGGCCAGCTCTAACAGTTCTGTAAATTTCGGCCTGGTAACTCTGTTTTTCGTTCCTTTCGTGATTTCGGTCAGAACCAACGATAAAATCGTTATGTGTGGCAGTGCCTTAAAGTAACAAGCACTAATATTTGATAAAGGCTTTCCGGTAGAACCAGAGTGTTTGTCATAAACTAGTGCTATGAGACATTTTATATTGAGCCTTTTATTGGCCTTTCATTTCACGTGATAACATTTCGTGTCAACCAATAACCACGTCGAATTGAGTACGTCATCAAAATAAAGGGGTTCCAACTTATGGCCGTTTTTCAACTGTTCGTTTTTGAGCTTGCAAGTGCTTGCAATCACATTTCCACATATTTTGAACCTACAACACACCAGAGTAAGACATGGTAAACTTTTTGACACCAAATAACAGTAATGTAAATTTTGCTGCAAGTCAACCTATAAGAGAGGCTTCTACAACACACTTTGGGAGAACAACTGCATGTTGCAAAATCTGACTGAAAGATGGAAGGCACTTGGCAAGTGTTGAGACTGCGACAGGTGTCACACAGGCTTCAACGGGCACTTACAGTTGCAGAAAAATAGATCATATGGGCATAGCAACAGTACCTAAACAAATCAGATGGTAGTTTGTTGCATAGTTTATTACATAGATGTAAGATATAGAGTAGAGCAATTGACAATTACTTATTGTAATTTACAACTATCACTCATTGATCCAGTTGACTACATTACACATCAACAAACAGTACTCGAACATTGTTTTAGAAGATAGGGAGATTGGATGAAGGAATGCATGATTTTCAGTGAAGCAATGAATTTACTAATTGGTTAATTAACAATTTGATTATTTATTGAAGGATGAAGTAAATGAGTTTGCTGTCTATTCATTTTATTACCATCATTGGTTTCAGATTCCTTGCAGATTGAGAAAATTTGAGATATTTTGACTCACTAGCAAGCCTCTACCAGTATTCATCTAGATATTTGGATGAGCCATGTCGTACTATTTTTTCAGATTACATTAATTGGTTTACAATGGATCGCTCAAGCGCTTCGTAAATAGTACTCCACAATCCCAAAATGCTTGATTGTTGTCTTTGTGTCCATTAGTCACCCCTAGTAAAATGTAAATAACTTTATCAAAGAACAGATAAGCTTTACCAAACTGGAAGAAGATACCGTTATTGAGTCTCTGAAAAAGAGGGCTGAGCAGCGAACACATAGATTTGTTGTTAGGTGTGCGGCTGAAGGTATTGACCCGCCATTTGAGTGTGATGGCACAAGTTTGTAATGGATGGAATGGACTAGGACCATTGCCGAAGGCCTACTGCATGATCAGCCGGTTGACCGGCTGACATGCAGTAATGTCAGCTGATTTGATTCTTGCTAACATGCCAGCTGGCATCAAGCTAGCCAACTGACTGACAAGATAATAGTTTGACACAACCAAACAAATAAGGACTCCGACCAGCCTTACCGGACCGAGTCAGCTGATAGAGTACATCAGGTTGGCTGCCAAATAGTAGGGGATGAACTGGACAGCCATCAAGCTGGCATCAAAGAGACTGACTAGCTACTAGATCAAGGAAACTTCAGCTGCCAGCAAAAACCGGCAATCTGGCTTTAAAAAAAGGAGGCAGAGCCTAGCCAATCCAGAGCAGTATATATGAGACATGACAGCCAATGAGGAGCAAAGAATGGGAAAGCCTCATCCTATGCAGTTGATTGTATGTGCAAACTCTTGACTGTATTTAACATAACTATTCTATAAACATATATACCTTTACACTCAAACAAAGCAGTTGGCTTTGAGTGAAGCAGCAATGGATTTGCAGCGAATCCTTTACACTCGTGGCAGCAGTAGGATCTTCTGGATCCTGATTTTACACGAGCCATTCAACATTTGAAGAACTTCCCACAACTGCCTTAAAGGTGGTAATAAGGAAAAGATTCTAGAAAGACTAAGTAACCTGAGGCAAGATATTCTGCACACTGGTGGAGGCTCAGCTGCCTTAGAAGTCGCAGCCCACCTCTGAACTTCTAAAAAGTCACTCACGAAGGAAAAAAGGTGCAGGTATGGTTACCCTGCGTGCTTGAAGCACAAAAAAGACATGGACCCTCTGACCAATGTATTAGAAAGGCTGATGATGGTGCCTCAGACCCTGGTTCTGCCCCACCAATTCAAAGCGCTTTAGTATGAAGGTACTGAAGATTTTGAGTATCTTTACAAGCAGTTTCTGAGATGTAGCCCAAGCCAGCTGGTAGGCAGAGGCAGCCATGCTGCTGCACTTAGGGAGGGCATCAAAAAGGAAAGTGGAGAACTGCATTCAAGCTAACCAAGTTGAATCCGTCTTTGAAGTGCTCAGGATTTGGTTTTTCTTCGCCACTCAGCAAACTCAAGTAGCACTGAGTACCTTGAGGAAAGCTACACACATCTCTTTCCTGGAGTTTGCTGTTCGAGAGAAGCAGCTGGTTCGGGTGGTCTACCGTGATCTGCCGGACCCCCACCATGCCAATATAGCAAAGGAAGTGTTCTGTAGCATGCTGAGCAACCCATTATGTAAAAACACTTATCGGTCATGCATTCTCCTATGTTGGCTGATGCCGTACAAGCTTGCACAGAGTTTTTCAAATTCAAAAGTGAGAATGCTAGCAGCTGGACGTCAGGTTTTTGGAGGAAGAGCCAGCCAGACAGGTAGTGATGGTTTAAGATCAAATCATTAGCCAGCTTTTTTTCACCTTTTGTACAGCAGCTAACAAAGCCGGTTTGTCAGCTGCAAATTGAACGATACAGCCCCAAGGAGGCCACTTTAGCCAAGCCCTTCCTGCGTTGGGGTTGTGGAGAGGTCTGGAAGACATGTCTGGAGGACAAGGGCATGTCTGGAAAGACTGACTCAGCAAGGAATTCCCTAGCCAAAGAAACAACTACAGGCTGCAACAGTAGTGCCAACTGCTTGTTGCACTTAAACCTCACCAGTTGTGATTTTAACAAAAAGCATCCTGGCCAGCTAGTTTAATCCCACAGAGCCAGGATGGCCCTGTAAGAGCAACAGAAAGATGATGTAAACACCCTCTACCAGAGCCATATAAAACTATTATGAGACCCTAAAAATCTGGAGTCCAGAGACCCTGCTTTGAGTGAGGAGGAGCAGTCGGAAGCCTCAAAAGGGGAACCAAGCCAGGGCTGGAAACCAAGCTCGCGGCCAACCAAAAGCCTGCTTTCAAAGTGGTAGTATCAACTTTAGCCTTCGCCCTCCGGATCAGCGGCGGCGGCAGCACTTTATAGAGCATTCAAGCTGAACCCCATGGTCCTTAGGACAACAGTGGTGCCAAGCTGATCAGGGGACAGGCTCTAAATCGGCTCCATTTAACTAGCTATTTTTGTCAGGGAAGCTAGAGGGGCAATTTATCCAGCTCTTTGTTGACACCGGATGCACCTCAAACTTGCTGACTAAGAAAATTTTTGACTGGCTCTCTGTGCGCATGAGGCTTGCTTAAAAAGTGACAGCCATGATTTAATGGTCGATAGGACATGGCTGTCATTCTACAAAATTGTACAGTTACCAATATGACTCCAAGATGTAAAGACCAAGGTTTTTGTGGTGAGCCACAGCAATGAGAATGCCACCTAGGGATGCCAATCCTAAGAGCCCACGAGCGTGCTAGAGTTCCAGCAGCCCATGGTATAGCCTACAAGATACCTATGACATGTGCTGATAGACAAAAATGGTTGTTACTGAGCAAAGTGCATGTGGGGACAGATATGGTAGTGTCAAGGGAGAAAATTGAAATATTTAATTTATTATTAAATTAAATATTTATTATTTAATATGTAATTTAATTTGATATTCAAGAGAAAAATAATAATAATAATTTTAAAAATTTTGAAAATAAGAATGAAAAATGTATTGTTTTTGTGTATTTGCTCTGAGTGTAATAATATTATGGTTCTATGGTAATGGTTAGCCTCTGGACCTTGAGTTCAATTTCTCCCAAGAAAAATTTTGACCGCAGACAAAGGGGCACTTCTGCCCCTCAAAAATCAGACTGCTGCTATAAAGGCCAAATTGAAATAACAACTCAATCAATGGAGATGGGCACTCCTATAGTTCTCCTTGCAACTTGTTTTGACAGTAGCCCGCTATTGCAATGATGAGCCCAAGTAGCAAAGTTTACAACAAGGAATATTGATATTGCAAGACCTACTACTACTTGTAGGCAATTATTGTAAAAGACAACAAGAATGCGCCAGTGGTTTGTTCTCAAGTGTCTGCAAACTCTATTTTCTTTAGATCAAACATAACAGTAATTCTGTCAATACTAACTAGCCAAAGCAAAAATAACAATACGCTTGTATAATTATCCCTACTAGTTATGGCTTTTCTAGGTTTAATAGTTACGTGTCTGCGTGGAGGCGTGTAGTGATGCGGCGCGTAGTGATGGCTCCTTCTGCTGGCAAGGGGGCTGAATGAATTCTATTCTCTCAGGGCTTAGTAGTTTTCCTGGCTTCCCAACTCCTGGGGTAAATTGTATCTGCTGTATGTTTTCCTCCTCAATGGGGTGATCCTCTGCAGGCTATTTGCTGCAGGCTCCTATGGCTTATATTAGCCTCTCTCTATGCGCTCGTTTTGCCGCTTGGCTCACTGCCAAATTGCTGTCTCTGGCTCGCTGCCAGTTGCCCTGCCTTTCTCTGACTCGCTGCCAGTTGCGCGCTGTCTTTCTCTGGCTCACTGCCAGTTGTGCTCTCCTTTGGCCTGCTGCCAGCTCCTCTTTTTATACTTATTCTCAGATCGTTGACAAGTGTCATTGGCTGCCTGAGTTCATTCTTGCGTATCTCACAACATTCCTGTAATGTCTATTTTTAGTAACTTCGATGTCAACCAGCATTCCTTTCTGACAGCTGATATCTGACGACATCTTTTTGGGATTCCATGACGATGTTGGGAATCCCAATAAACTAACAAGTCAATAAGCTAAGAGACTAAGTCGATAATTTCTACAAGAATGGCCATAACTTGAAAACCATCAATAGCTGATCGTACAAAATGAATTTTGCTATAATACTCAGCCTAAGGCAGCTACATGTATTATAGTTGTTTATCTAGCATAAGGCAAAAGAGATATTCATATTTCATGTGATGCATTCTATAGTCATTACATAACTTTTTTTGATTTTCATAACATTAAAATTCATGCGCAATTATATTATGATTTCACAAAGTCATTTTATCTATAATAAATGATGTTATAAACTATATATAAAAGTGTTGTAAATACTCGATCGGTTGACGGTTTGATGTATATATGTCCCTGCTTGTGCTTGTTGTCACTCTGCAAAATAGTATTGGGAAGTTCTTGTGAGGTATTGTTTTTCTTTGTATGTAGTGGTAGCAATTATAATTGATTTGTAGATCTCCACATCTCCTTCATGCGTAATGGTGACAATCATAATTGGGAGTACATCTATCATGCTTGTTAATGTCTCTCATCAGCTGTAATGATTAAATGGCTCATATGCTTGATATTTTCATCAGTACATCATTTAGTACGCTGTTTGTGGCAGCGGGGTGGCAATGCTTCAAAGCTAATATTATGCTGTTCTCGTAATGCTCCAATGCCTCTAACGCTGATGCATTCCTAGCCCCGTTGTTTCTCACGCTGACCTGTCAGTGCTTCAATCAATAATGCATTCCTAGCTGTCATATCAAATGCTTCTTCCTCCTATTTCTGTAGTTTCTCACGCTGACCTACATTCCGATCTTCATTGATTCTCACGTTGACCCTTGAGCTGGCTTGTCAGTGCTTCCAACACTGAGGCATTCATAGCTTCGTAGTTTTTTCACGCTCTTATTTTAGCGTTGCAATTCTTTTGATGCCAATCTTAGCATGATTGCTATTTTTTCTTGCGCTGTTTGCTGCAAATTCTACCTTTCATTGTTTCAAACCCTGACAGTAGCAACAGCTTATGCAGAAATGACTGTTCTATACCAGGTCGCCACTAGGAGCTACTGCTCATTTAGACTGATAGAAGGCTGTTCAAGAGGTGTCTCGCTGGCTACAAGCTTGAACCAGCCTGGGCCAAAAGAAAGCATAGTCACACAGCCCCTGCACCTCATTGACCAACCTCTGACACTCTGATTACTACAGTCGGCACCTAAATAGGAGTACAGAACCACCAGGTAGATGAAAAACTGTCCCTCTTCTGCTCAGGCCCTACAGTCCAAGATGTGAAAGAACAGGTGGTAGGAGTGCCAACCCACCTACAGGTTCCAAGCATTAAAGAAAAACTTTAAGAAGCTGGGACAAACTGAACGACTGGCCAGACTCTTGACGCGTTCAGTGCAGTAGGAAGCCACATTCAGTACAAAAGGATACATGAGCCAGACTTTCGAAGTAAAACACTCCAATCCATTAAAGGAAGAAACTCGATCCATATGTCAACCCTAACCATCGGCTGAAGAAGGATGGCAATGCAGAGTGCCAGGTACCAAATCTCTTTAATGTGGGCTTGCCAAGCCCACTGAAAGAGCCTTGAGGTTCTGCTGTGGTGTTGTCCAAAACAAAAAATTATAGAGAGTGGTGATTGTGTCAACTAGCTGCGACTCAATAGGGTCAATGAACAAAAAGTCCTGTCTAACTCCTTCTTGAATCGATAACAGCCTCGACGCCTTATCCAACAGCAAGTCTTTCAGTAGGCAGGATCTGGTTAGTGCCTACTAGTAAGTGCCGTTAGATGTCAATGCTCATTATAAGTCAGCCTTTTCTACCGGCTCTGGCTTGTGAATATGGAAGGTCTTACCATTAGAGCTGACTTCAGTCTTGGCTACCCTCTAAAGGCTGATTGAATGAGTGCTGCATGGCCTCCATTGAAGGATGCTGTTGCTCTACTTGGACAACATAATATGCCATTGCTTCAGATGACAACACACACCTGCATCGGCTGGAGAAAGTTTTTCAGCAGCTGAAGGGAGTGAAATTTACAATGAAGACAGCCTAATGCAAACCTCTCCCGTCACAAGTGTGCCTGAAAAACATGGGTGGTCTGGGAATCGCCTACATTGAAAGGGCTCCTGGAGCTGCAAGGCTTCCTGTGTGCAGTAAGGTAAATACCAAACATAGCCACTATGGCACGACCCCTTCACTAGCTGATGAGAAAGGAAGAGAGATGGATGCAGAGGGAGGAAGAGCAGGCAGCCTTTGATGATCTGAAAAAAAAACGCATCTTCTCTGCACCCAACCTGGAATACCCTGAGCTGGAACAGTGATATCCTAGATACAGATGCAAGGTATGGGCCTGTATGCAAATGCATGGCAAATGCATGCCTTGACCTACTCAAGGGTAGGCAGGACATCCAGTTGCCTCCATCAGATGTGGTACTGGCTGAGCCTGACAGCAAATGTAAGACTAGTCAGGAGTTGCGACGTGTGCCAAGCCATAAAGCATGGTGGAACAAGAACAGCTTGAAGAAGACAGACTACACCCCAGTCAGCTCTGGCAAAATAGAGACTTGGTGTCGATAGTTTCGGTTGGCCCCTGCAAATTAAACTCAAGGGTAATAAGTAGATTCTGGTGCTAACTGACCACTTCACCTGATGGCGGGATGCTTTGAGGCTTCTAGAAACCATGGCCCCAGTAGTGGCCAGCGCCCTTAACAAGCAAGTCTTCTGCCACACGGGTTTACGGGATCATATCTACACAGACCAGTGAGCACAGTTCAATAGCCTCAACATAAAAAGGGCTAAGCCAACAAGGAAGGAACCAGAATTTTGGTCAAATAAACAACAGAGCTTCCTAATCTAAAGATGGATGTTCAAAGACTGTAGGAGTCAGCACCCAGATTAGAAGCCTTTCATGGGAAGCCAGCAAAAAATCATGATGAAAAAAGACTTCGGCATTCCGGCACAACCAGTCTGATCACGTGGCTAAGGAGGGAGGGCTCCAGTACCCACTTGGCACAACTCTCGGCACAAAAGCCAGAAAGCTGGAGCGACTTGGTGAGTGGCTGTGCCTTAAAATTGCATGAATAATCCCAAATGATTCCGGTGAAAAAATATCGAAACAAAAAAAGGTTGTTAGGCTTAATAGCTATTTTTGAACATTTACTTTCATTACAGACCCCTACAGAGCAAGTTGCACAGAAAGTCTTTTACAGACTTTCTACCCTGTTGTTATAAGCACCCAGCTGCAAGGTATGCTCAATGATTCACTAAAGGAGATGCTTTGCTAGCTGGAACCCTTAGATGCAAAAGAGGAAGCTTTGGAGGGCCTCTTAAAATTGGAAAAGGAGTCTGCGACCATGTGACAGAGCGCAATTACGGCAAACTCAGATGAGGCAGTAAAGTCCTCCAACAAGTCAAAAACCGGGAGTGTTGAGCGCCTTGGCCAAGCTGACTTCAGGAGTCTCCCTCCTTTTTTCTCTGAAGCTGAAAGTGCTTGCAATGAGTCACACCTGGTCGCTACTCAAACACCCATAACGAGTCGGTCCAGACCAGTTTCCATTGTACCCTACAAGGGGTAGTCGCCACGAGAAGCCATTTGCCAAGCTAGTTCAAATGAATTAGCACCGCTCAAGATTCATGAGAACTATGATTGGCAGAAAAAAGTGGACAAGGCTGACTGCGTTACCCCTGTTTGAGTCAGCCAAGTTAGCATTCAAGAGCGAGCCAGAAAAGCCAGCCACCACCGGACCAGTGGCTACCAAAACACCACAAATTCCACACATTGCAAGTTAAAGCCCGCCACGACCTCTAATGGGGAGAGTGTAATGAATAGAGTCGACCTAGCCAAATGCCCACTGTATGGTCAGCTAGCTGACCAACCTAGCTGTCGGTTGGTCAGCTAGCTGACCAACCGAAAGGGGAACTACTCAGCTCAACCTAGCTGAGGACTCATACCAACCTTATTAAGCCGAGACAAAGCCAGGCAAGAGTATAAGCTGGCTACCAGACGGTAAGAAACAGACTGGCCATTCACCGAGCCGGCACCAAGAAGACTGACCAGCTGACGTGCCAGCCGATAACGAGTTCAGGCTTAAAGGAAAGGAGGCAGAGCCTAAAAAATCTGAGCAGTATGTAAGAGACATGATAACGACTGAATCGTCAAGCACGACAAAGCCTCATCCTACACAGCTGATTGTATGTACAAATGTTTGACTGTAGGTTATACATTTACTCCACAAATACATACAGTAAGCACCCTTACAACGTAAATAATTTGTTCCCGGAATGTTTACGCTACAGAGGTTTTACGTTATACGAACAGTAAAATATATGCAAACTGCCTTCCTTTAGGCAAATTCTGTTCCAAGATTTTTTAAATCTCACCCCTTTGGCCGTACAAAAAAGGAAAAACTAGACTTGACTTTTTATTTGTTGGCTATTCAGTAGCTGCAGTATTTTTAGTTTGCATCGACAACTTTTCTCTTTTTTTCTGATTGATTTTATTGGTTTTATAGACGCAGATTGCAGTAATTTTATAATAAGTCAATAGGAAATGCACATCTTCAACACCTATTTACAACAATTCGTTTACTTTTTCTAGGCAGCTAAGTTTATTTTGCAAAGTAGAACTAATAACAAATGTTTTATCCCTTTACAATTAAGCAAAACGAAAATATAATTTTCTATGAAAAGAGCGCTGTATATCTGTTCATTGTCATCTGTATCCAGGAGTCAAGGTTAGGATAAAAGATAACTTTCAGCGATACTTCAACTTATGACATTCAGATTGGTAGAACGACGCTGTAACATTTGCGACAATCGCCTTCATGGGTTCATGAACATTTCCACAGTTATAATTATAATCATTAGTTTGTCAACACATGTGACGATCGGTCACAATGAGCTAAAATGTCATAGAAGTTCTATGTAAAATAAATACAATGCTATTGTTACATTATTTTTTCTCCCACAAGTGCCGCGAGATATGTTATCGTTCAACTCGAATTCGGTAACATGGACCGACTTGACACCTTATATTATATGGAGTTTTTTATGTAATGCAAAACAATAACTGCATAAAATTTTTTAAACTATCTAAAAATTATGTTGAAGGAGGTATATGTTGTAGGAGCATCTACTGTATATCTTTATAATCAAATAAGTTCTAGGCGGAGTGGTAAGTTCTGGTTCTAAGGGTAGCAAGCAGTAAAGGCTTCGTGGAGAATTTTTTATAGGTTATAACCTTCGTTAAAGAGCGCACATACATACGCCATATATAAGAACTAATGTTTTTAATCAGTCTTTCTGTTCTTATACAATAAGCGAGTTGAGATCTTGAAAAAATATTTAACACAAACTGATAAAGTTAGAGAGCACGAAAAAACATGAGCCCATCTAAAAAAGGTTCTTTTTGGAACCGCTTTTTTTCATTACAAAGATATTGCATTCCTACACTTTTTACACACTGGCTAAGTGCGATCTTAGTGGGAAAATCTAATAATAATTGATTGTGATGAATTTATTATTGTTGAATGATGACATAAAGGTAACATTTTTCAATGTTGAATGGTGCTTTTCAATGATTGAATTCAAAATAATATTGTCAAACACAGTGCTGCAAGGTTGTTCAACTTAAATGTTGACTTGCAGCAAAATTCACATTACAGTTATTTGGTATCAAAAGATTTGCCATGTTTTACTCTGTTGTGTGGTAGGTGCCAAATATGTGGAAATGTGATTAAAAGCTTTTAAAAGCTCAAAAACAAAAAGCCGCCGTAGATTGGAATCTCTTGATTTCGATGACATATCCGCGCCATTTGGTTATTGTCTTGTCACGTGATGTTCTCGCGTGAATTGAAAGGCCAATAAAAAGCTCAATATAAAACTTATCGTAGCGATAGTTTATGAGAAACACTTGGGGTTGTACCTAAGACCCCGTATCAAATATAGATGCTCGCTATTTTACAGTTTCAGCTTTGGCATTCCGTCCAACGATTCAACGTACAAATACATGTCTCAGTTGCGATCATAAAAAAATGTCATATTCTGAATAGTTAAGACCCTGGCGTTTCGAGCCTAACGCTCTATCTGAAGAAGATTCTCAACAGAATCAAACCTCCCAGCAAGTAAGCACCGCCACTAGCCAGCTCTTATGTGCCAAGCTAGCTAGTAGTAATAGTTTTAGCTAGAGAGTGATAGAACGAATATTATTATATATATGATTTTAGTAATGATAATTATCGTTTCATACTGCGAAAAAATAATTACAGATTTTTCTCGAATGACAACATTAACAATTTTAATCTAGTGCTGCACTGATATACTGTTGGATAACATCGACCCGATGTATTAGCTATGGTTGCATAGACATATCTGTTCATTTCTCTAGGAGCTAATACTACCGGCTACAGAGTGGTGTGTCTGCAAGCGCTGACAAGACATGCCATCTCTTCCTGAATGTTTGTGCTGCCATGATGCTGAGTTTGTGCATCGTCTCCATGACCGCGGGGAGCATGAATGCCTGTGTATGCATCCTGGTGTAGACGAACTTGTAGTGCCTGCACCCCTTGAGTTGGGGTGGAATAATTACCTGCGATATCATAGTGAGTTGGATTTTCATTTAATGCCAACAACACCAAAGCTATGCTAATGTGTCAAGCATTATCTACTATTCTTGTGTTACACATTTAATGCATCGGTTGAACACACATATTCTGAACTTGTGGAACACAAGGAGAACTGTTATATTTGGCTTGTACACTTACTACAGTAGAGAGTGTATTAGTTTTATGATTTTATTATATAAAGATCGAGATTATTTTGATGATCAGCAATTATTGTTTTTCAATAATTGTTTGGTAGATAATCTATTCCCATTTGGAGAGCCATCACAAAATGCTCGGAAAAGGTTGTGTGCATATCGCAATCTTGTGTTTTGGTTTATGCCGCAAATCTTGTTTGCAAGTCTGCAAACACTTCTTCATCATCGGTTGGTGGGAAAAGAGCCCGAATCTTAGACACCAAGCAGGCAGGTAGAGGCCGTCGCTCACCGCGACGAATTTGCGGTTTAAGCCAAAACACAAGCTTGCGGTATGCACACAACCTTTGTAACAACATCCGTTGTAATGGACCTCACTCTCAGGCCGGGGGAAATTAGATCGGACTGGCATCGCTTGAAGCCTTCCAGCTCCATGGTCTTAGAGCTGGTGGTCTCTGTTGACTGCAAAGTAAAGAAAGTTACGACCAACAATCACTTTCACATTATTTGAATGAATTATTTAGCTAGATCAGCAACTTCATGTTTATGTATTGATAACTACTAAAACATTTGGGTTTTTGTCAGGCTGTGAAGTAAAAACTGTCAAAGTTTTACCTTGACAAGATGGCTGCTGACTATTAAACCGCAGCTCTGATCCATCATAGTGTAGGCTCTGTATAGTGCGCAGTGCCCCGGACTATCACATCTACCGTCACCTGCCAAATCAAGCTCCCAATCGATTGCTGCCATCAATCCCTCGTTATGCGGGGTGTACTGCTCAGCAATACACTGTAAAATATTGTAAAACTTCATTATACAAAATTAATTTGTATCATTATCATTAGTCTAAGAATGTAGAATCCTCTTCCCCCTTTTTGTGCTATATTATGATGAAGAATCAGAATTTTAAATTATAATATATTTCGCATGAAGGATGACATATTTTCATTTCAAGAAAAAAATTGTTTCTAAATGTCGTTATTCAATTAGTGTGCCAAGCTTTTACTCACATTTTCCAAGTTTATGAGTAAATATTAACACTCACACCATGTAAGTATTCTCTTTGTTGGTAGAGGCAAACGCTGTGGCTTGGTATCGCGATGTTCAGGAGTGACAGAAAACGGAGGTTCTGCGTAAGGCATCCGCCAGAAAAGAGCGATGCAGCTGCCAGCAGGGGGTTGATGACGTGAGCTCTGTTCACCCTGGCAGTTGTTTCCCAAGTGTACGATCGGTGACAGGAGGCACATGTAACCTTGAACTCTACTCATCCGCCTTCTCGCACCATCGTGAATGAGCAGGGGAGGGCGCAGGCGTGACAGTGAAATAGTCGCTGGAGTGCTGTCACACTTACTATTATTTTCTCCTCTTTGAAGGAGGATTCGGGTCTGAAATCACAACACAATAGTTGACTTGCAATAAGATTTGTACAACATCATTTCCTGTTATTATATCATATTTGCTTGATTAGAAAAAGAATAAATATATTGCCATGCAATCATGACACAGATTTTATAAAACCTTATCAGAATTCATGATATTGTAAACATAAAAATGTGAGTAATAACTCTATGGATATTCTTTATATTTTGTCAAGTTTGGTTTAGTTCAGCTCTATCTTACATGTAATTGGAGAGCGTTTGACGCTGGCCAACATAGCGCTGGCCAACATAGCGCTCAAACTCTTCCCAGGCTTCAGTGGTTGGCACAAACTCTTCATCTAATACTAATAATAATCATCTAGTTATATTAATATGCTATTAACGATGATACCAGAAAATGACAATAACTATTTTATATAACATATCTATAAGTGAGTGGGGTTAAGAAATTTGGCAAAATTAATCGTGAAACAACATTATTTTATCAATTATATATTAATATATTACGTTTTACATATAGATATGCAGTATGAATTAGTTTTGTTATTATAATAAGAATAATGCACGTAATTAAAAAGATAAAATACTAATAATATCATATTACAATTAAATGACATTAATATCGTTATATTAAATATAGATTAGTACAGTACTATTAGGAGAATACTAGAAAATAACCCGAGTTACAACTACTAATACAAGTAGTTCATAAAATAAATTACTCACGTGCTTTGGTGATATGTGGAGTATGCAAACATATTAGAAAACATGTCGTCTTTGAACTGGCGAAAACAAAGGTAAGAGTAAGCAGGCGAATAAATAGTTTGTCACATCCAGCTTCACCCAGTTGCTCCACGCCCGGTGAAGGTCTGGTCTTTTCTCAGCTCTTGGCCAAAAAAACGGTGCTTCTCAGCTTGGCAGCTGCACAAACACTATGTGGCGCGTTAGACATTATGACGAATTGAAATTAACAAGTTTAATATGAGAAAGCGTGTTTGCTATTTGCGATAGATCAAACTTGAACTGAAACTAACATTATCTGATCATGTGACTTACAATTCCCGCCATATGGCGCGAACAATTTCTACAGCATTTTTCAACCATCATAGCGGACCAAAAGGCTCATCATTTTTATCAGAGGATGATATGCAATCGTTCAAGCTAAGTTTCAAAAATCAAACATATTTTTATGCTATGTTTTGAGATATCAGTGCTCAAAGTTGCAGCATTACGATGCCGAAAAAATAGACGCGTAAGAACAATAGACATGGTTTTTATCGCAAGCGTGAAGTATATTTGTGAAAATAGTTCGACGAATAAGGATGCATGAAAGTGTAAACATAAACTATCTCGCACACATTTTAGCCGTTTTAGCACACATACGTCACATTTTAGCCGTTTTGGAAAACGAATCCAAACTAGGGCGGTCTCGTGTGGCTGCGATTTTCTGTTCGTTTTTGAGCTTTAACGAGCTTTTAATCACATTTCCACCAATTTGGCACCTACAACACAATAGAGTAAGACATGGCGAATCTTTTGATACCAAATAACTGTAATGTGAATTTTGTTGCAAGTCAACCTTTAAAGTAGATATATCTAAAAAAAACTCAGAAACCTCAAACAGCACGCAGAACAGTGACAGCTGCCACAGCAAGTGCTTATGAATATCTCTGCAGCTTAGAAGATGTTGACCTGAATTTCTCGAGTTATACATCTGTGGCAATGGTTAGTACATCTTTGCAGTATTTCTGCAATTTGTTTGTTGTCAGTTCTATTGAAATAATCTCATGGATGCAAACCCTTTGAGTGATGCTTGATTAAGAAATTTCCATTAAGCCTTATGCCTAAGATGTGTGTGAATGACTTCTAGTGAAAAATCGCCACATTTTCATTTTACATAGCAATATGGTAGCATTTTGACCTGTTTTATTCTCGCTTATTTTATTTGTTGTATTGTTGTATCTTAAGGGTACTATGTTTATGTGAATAAAACATTCATCTTTGCTAATTTTATGTAATTGTTATAATTGATGCCTGTTGTATTCTTGTAAAGAATTGAAGCCTGAAGTAGTGTAGATTGTAATGTAGTTTATTCACTGACGGAAACACACAACTTGAACTGAAAATGTTGTGGGTATTTATATGGAACCAAAAGTAGCTTTATAAATATTAGCTTAGTATATGGTAAAAATACAATAGAGCGCTATATGGCTATCTTGCTTCAGATGTAAACAGAATTGTTATAAGCAAAAGGATTATTATAATAGCCATAAACTATTATCTCATAATTGTCACAATCCAATCTTATAGCTCAATAGCCATAACAATGCCTTTGGTTTAGGTGGTTGGAACAATAATCCTACTGTTACTCAGTTTAAGGCTATCTTTCGCAAACCTATCAGCAAATGTGGTGCAAAATCAGATGCTTGTAAGACAGGTAATGTTACTGCTCAAAACGAGATCCTCATTATACAGGCTACTCCAGAAGTTGATCAGTTTGTGGGGCTCACAATGATTTCAGATGTCAAATTTCTGTTATAGGTAACAGTATAGTCTATATAGCTGGCTACATTGTGTAAAAGCTAACTAAAGTGCTGTCGTGACATTGGCCGTCAGTTGCTGGTTACCACTAAGTTAAGTATCCAGTACCAACATCTCTATACTTTACTCGAGCTACAAACAATGGAGGATTGATGCGTCCATCAGACGGTGTCATCAGCATCCTGCTAGTTGCAGATCTATACTTTCGTATTAATACAAAGCTAGATTCACTTCATTGTGTGGTGTATGTTATCAGTAGTGTAGGATCTAGTGATGTGCTATGTCTCGGGAAACACCTTACAGACACGGCAGATGGCATATCCAACCACTGCATCATTGATGAAAAACCTTATTGAGTCGTTTTATGATCTCCGACAGCATCATTATGCTAAAATCCTGCACTCAAACTGCAAGGTGCATCTTTGTGGAATAAAATGCTAAAGTAGTATTTTTTAAAGGCCAGTAACAATGTAATCACTGTAATATTCATCTGCAGCTGTTGTTGTACCGTTCTTTCTAATCTGATTTAGTTCTAAGAAACTCTGATGCACTTTGGCTCAATATTCAGTGGTATACAAATCTCCTTTTACACATTTTCTGTAACATATATGTATAAGTTTAATCATTTGATTACACCAATGATATACAGCCCTCCATGGGGGCTGTATATCATTGGTGTAATCAATCTCCATTGTTCGTAGCTCCATCAATCCTCCATTGTTTGTAGCTCAAGTAAAGTATAGAGATGTTGGTACTGGATACTTAACTTAGTAGTAATCAGCAACTGACGGCCAATGTCACGACAGCACTTTAGTTAGCTTTTACACAATGTAGCCAGCTATATAGACTATACTGTTACCTATAACAGAAATTTGACATCTGAAATCATTGTGAGCCCCACAAACTGATCAACTTCTGGAGTAGCCTGTATAATGAGGATCTCGTTTTGAGCAGTAACATTACCTGTCTTACAAGCATCTGATTTTAGAGCGACTGCCAAAATTACTCTCATTGGCAGTCGCTCTAAAATTGAGTGTTGTATTATACACCATTTGAAAAAAAGACAAAATTCCCTACAAGAAACTACAAATGATTTTTTTGTAATTAAGTAGAGTAAATGCAAAAGAGTGAGATGTTGAGAGCGAGGTAAGAATATTCCATTAGAGATCAGGATGTCAATTGGGTTTGTTTGGAATCAAGCGTTTTGTTTCCGGTTTTTGGTCACGGGACTCTGTGAAACTATACGGCTCTGGTCTCAGTAATACATTATTAATTGGAGACGTGGCATTTCCGCTGCTACAGCTAGCTAGGTATGACTTCATTGTCTCAACTTTAACAATCGTAGACTCAAGTCGATACCAGAAACCGACAAGTACCGAATTGCTAACGCTGGGCCCAAACAGCCGCCGTATAATGAAATCTAGATTTTTGTCTGTAGAGCTGATAGGTTTATTTGGTTAATTACGCGTTGTGTAAGAAAATAAACTGTTATGTATTTCTACTCATCCTTTTAATCACTAATTATTGCTGCTTAGCATTAGTGTCAATGGTAGATGTGATTAAAAAGGTAATTGATGCTCTGAACTATATGTTAAACCTAAAACCCGTAATACTAAAAAATTATGCCTCCTTTATCATCAAGGTGACCAGAAAATGTCCTTCGGCAACCAATCTGGTCTTTCGGCAACCAATCTGGTCTTTCGGAACATAGAACTGCTGTTATCGGCTTTTTACTACACTTTTTCGGAAAGGGGCGGTTCTAGGTTAGGCTTACGTATTGTAATGGATTTCCGGAGTTAGCGAGTCAGTGAGATTCGATTTTGTGGCTTGCTGGCTGTGAACCCACAACTACTGATTAGCTGCCCTGTAACCGCAGTAGTCTGCTTTTGCTCTAAGGCTAGCTTTCTTAAGAAGTCTCGAAAAAGCTAGGACGGATTTGTTGTGTTAGAATGTAGAGACACTCTTGAATTGGCAGAGCTAGGAAACGTTTCTGTTTTGTTTGTGTCAAGACATATATTTATTCACTCTTTTATTATATACTGTGTTTCGGAGATTTAATTGCTTTACGATATTTTGCTTGACTTTCATTCACGATATTTTGTAGTAACGATAACCCTGGTAAGCTAACGTTTATATGATATCTCTATATGGTGCTTAATAATAATTTGACTTGTATTGATCTTGATCGTGGTGTTGTTCTTTGGTTATTGCTACTGAACCTTAAACGTAGGCTCGTAAGACAACCAGATTAAATAATCACTGGGAAAAGGACCCCAATTACCGAAGTGAGAATTGTCTGCTCCTAAGCAGGGCAAATTCCATTTCAATACATTGAAAAAATACCAAAAAGGTTTACTGCTCTTAATAAAATGTTACGCTGCTAAAAATAGATCCTAAACAGATGTTTTATAAGCAACTACGTTCTTGATGACAGTTTGTGTTGCAACAGTGTCTTTTAGTGCAGTCTGTTAAATTTCTAATTGTAATTTTCCTTCGAAATATTGAACTAAGTTTTAGATTTTCTTTTACTTATTTTAGGTGGTAGATGTTGGCATAAAACTGGCAATTTCCAAGTCGAAATCAACAATCAAGGTATGTCTTTTTGAGGTTGTGATCTAAAGTAGATGTGACGTGATGCTGTCAAAATATCTCTATTTCATTTAATCAGTGGTAAGAGTTCATCATGGGATTAATTTTATTATATTTTTTGTTACATCAACAAAATATATATTTTATAAACTTACAGTATTATGCAACGCTTAACGCAGTAGAAAAGATCTTGCCATATTGTATTATTCGTTAACTTTTTTTATCTTTATCAAATGTTTATTTTCAGTTTCATGGTAAATTCCCCTATTAATTTTATAATTTGTAGAATGATATGTTCAAATAAGTTACTGAAACAAGTTTTATCAAAATATAGAATGGATTTTAAAGGCATTAACTGGTAATTATAATATATTTCAGTTTCAATAGTCTTAGCCTCAGTAAATATGTATACAATTATATGCTACATGATATTAAAAAAACATGTGAGCTACATTCTAATAGATTCAACGGCAAAAATGTAATGAATGTGCGACTATCAGGTATGCAAATACTTTTAATCCTTATGACAGAGAAGTTTAGAAAATGCAGACTCAAACTTGAAGGCATTTAAACATATCTGTATAAGTAATAATTTAAACCTACACTACCACCATTACGCTATATAAACATAACCTCACACACACACATGCACACACGCTCTGTTCTGTATTACCTAACTCTGTGTTAAGGATTGAGTGATAATTATAATACAATTCATAACTAATAGCTCTGGCTACAATTAGGAGTTATCTAGCTCTGCGTTAATAATTAGGAGCTAACTAACTCTGTGTTAAGGTCTGGGTGATGATAATAATACAAGTCATAACTAATAGCTCTGGCTACAACTAGTAATATAGTTATGTGGGTAGGTAGGATAGAGGATTAGGAGTTATCTAACTCTCCGTTAATGATTCAGGGTTATCTAACTCAATGGGGAATATTGATTTACTCAACATACTCTTACAATTTGAATTAATGTTTTTCAACTTACTCGTTTTAACTCCTTCTGTTTCCTAATAAGGAGAGTTTGAGTTCTTGAGATCATGTTAGGCTGAAGGTTGGCCAGCTGGTGTTCCATCAGTTCTATAAAAATATCTTCATCAACGTCTTGGTCTAAAATTGATATAAAAAATTAAATGATATATTATGATTGAATATGTGAGCAATTTCTTCATAGTGGTTCTGTTGTTTCTGTGAGGTTAAATATTCTATTATATGTTTTAAACAACAGCTAATATATATTAAATTATAAAATATTTGGGATTGTGGATAGTCTTAAAAATCTCAATACAGCCACCATTACTCTTGCTCCAAGGGGTATGCGTGTGTTCTATAATTTTTTGTCACATCCAATGATGTAGTTCTCAGGAATTTAACATTGCTTAATTACAGAAATATTAGTATGACATTTATGATAATTTTTTAGCTAAATAGTGCCATGTTGTATGTTATACAAACTCACCATGGCAGGCTTTCACAATTGATTATCCAAATGACTGCAGAAAGTGTGATGGCACAGATGACACAAGCTCTTCCTGGTTACTTGCTTCAATATTGTCTATGTCGTCACTACGATATATTTGGTAATTATCTGAATAGTTGTCCATTGTGTTGTGTATCCTACTAGGTGATCGCTTTAGTAGTATCAATTGCAAAATGACCATTGCCAGCTTTAATTCTACAAGGATGATTTGAAAATGCCTCCCTCGTTTTCATTGGTCAATGTGATGAATAGGCTGCCCAGCCCCTGAGCTGCTTATCATCATCATCATAGATATTGGGCATTTATAGTTGTAAAGCAAAACATGGCCAATTTGTTGTACATGTATTGACCAAAAATACTGTGAATAATAGTTAACCATGGAATGCAATGATTTTAGTTTGTATTCTTAAGCTAGGAATACAGAGAATTTAAAAAACCCCAAGATGGCAACATAAATAAATAAAAAAAAAGACATACCCTAGGACACTTATATTTCGCTAGTATTTAGTTTCGTGAGTAGCTCACAGAGTAAAATTTCGAAGCAACTTAATTTCGCAGCTCTGATGAGTGCGAAAATATAGTGATGTGAAAATAAATGCAGTGGAACAAACATAATTAGATTCCTCAGGTTCAGTTCACCGATAAAAAAAACTTTCAATTTGCGACTAGTTTGTAATTGTGAATCGCAGGTAGAATGGTGTGGGCAAGGTCAATAATGCAATTTGATCGCTTGCTGCCATTTGTTTCTTGGACTATCAACAGGCCCGTTTTCACTGGGGCAGCTGGCCGGCTGAGCCGCCCCAACTTATTGAGAATTTTTTACGGTAAGTACAGTCCAACTCGGATAACTCGCCCTCAGATAAAATGTAACATTTCATCTCAAACATAAGGTCAACTCGAACGGATTTGTTTGGTCAGTTCCAACGCAATGATAAATTCCTTCAGATAACTCGACCTCAACATCATTTATTCGAAAAGTTATTTGCCCAACGGCCATGGACACGGTTTTTATCGCTGTAGAATATCACTTCATTCCAAGCCATAGAGACAAACATCAACTTCTAGTAGTTCTTAGGCATCATTATTAGCATCATCAGAGGCAAAATATTTTTGTTAACGACTTTTATAAAGGTTTGCAGAAGATTAAGTTTTATCAAACACCCGCTTGGCCATGTCCCATCGAAAGCGTAAAAGCCTCCGAATGAACTTAAAATAAAATCCGCAAAATTGATCTTTGTTACAACGCTCAAAAGAAAAAGATGTCTTTTTTCTGAGCGTTTTAACTGCGGTCATGTTTTGCCTATTTTAATTTAAAAACGTCTCGTCAGTCACATCACTTAAAACAAAACAAATCTCAAAAAATTACAAGTTACATGTGCATAAACTATTTATTTTATGCACAGTTTATTTTAGTTTATGTGCGTAAACTTATTTTATTGAAGAGGTGTCAGTGGTGAATCCAAACCTTTCCAGAGCCATGCTGCTTGTGTAGTACTGCAAGTGTCAGTGTGTCTTATTTTATTTCAACACACGGTGCTCACTGCATTGATTGATGTCCCCAGCAAACGATAACGCTACTAATGCGTGTGCATTGACATCAAATTCCTATCATTATAAATCATTCTTAATGGGAAAATAATCATAATTAATTGCAAAATAATAACGTAATAAATTTTGACAGTCAAATTATTTTGTCGGTTTATATTTTAACGATGCTGTGATGCGGAGAACCGGATGTCCGGTTCGCGAGGAGAAAGGGGGATAGCGGCATCTTAACTGCGAGCACGCGAGAGGTAGGACGCAAAAACCAGGTACGTTAGATGGTGTCAGGAGTGGCGACTACAAGGAAATTTCAGTAAGTCAGCGATAATAATCAAATTATTAGGCAATAGCGAATAATTGATGATTAGAGAGAGAATTTGCGAGGATAATAGTTGAAAAAAAAAAATTATAAGTTATACAATAGTGAAGGATTGAAGATAATAACTTGGAAAATGAGCGACAGACACAACAATAGTATTTTCGGGAAGGGGGTTAAGACACCCGAGCTGAGACTAGAAACAGGAGCCGAATTGGAAGGATGGAGGAGATTTATTAAGAGATTTGAGATAGCAATTGTGTCGGCAGGATTAAAAAGAAAGGAACACACCAGGGTGACAAGAAAAGTAGAATCAGAAGAATACGATTTAGAACAAAAGAAGGCAGCGTTTCTGTTGGACTGTATGGGAGAGAAGGGGTATGATATTTTTGAAACATGGGAGATAGAGGTCGACGCCATGCAATATGACGACATTAAAGAAAAATTTGACGATTATTTTTCTGAGAAGGAAAATATAGTAGCAACGAGACACAGATTATTTACTATGAAACAGGATAATTGTGAAGATTTATGCAGGTTTATAGAAAGAATAGAAAGGGCAGCAAAACAATGCAGGCTGGAGGAGTTAGAAAAAGATCTAATACTGCTGGTTTTGATAATGGGTATGAATGATGATAAAATGAGAAAAGAGTTGTTACTTAAGAAGAATATCACCCTAGAGAAGGCAAGAGCTAGGTGCAGTCAGTACGAGTTGGCCACAATAGCAGCGGGGATAATAACAACAAGGGAAAAAGAAACGATAGATCAAGTAATAGGAGAAGAAGAGGACGATGAGTTAATACAAAGGATAGGAGGTAGAGCTGACGGAGGAGCAAGAAACAAAGGTAATATCGGTACAGGGAGATCTGGAGTACAATGCTATACATGTGATAGATTCGGACACATCTCAAAAGATTGCTTCAGGAATAGAGGAACTGGGTATAATAGAGGATACAAAGGACGAAACTTAACCAGGGGGGCAGGCAGTCTAAGAAAAAACGATGAAAGGTCACCTATCACATGCTATGCTTGCTCGGCAACAGGACATATGGCAAGAAGCTGTCCTAACCGGCTAACAGATAAGAAAATAAGCATGGTTGAAAATAATGCATCGGAATATTCAGAAGATTCATTATGACTAAAAGAAAAATTAAAAAGATTTAAAGCGGCCAATGACTTCCTAATCAGCTTGAAAACTAAAAACAAATACATAAACTTCGAGATAGACACAGGAGCTGATGTAACAGTTATGAGTGAAGCAACAGCAAGGAGGATAAGCTGCAAGATTGAACCAACTAAACGAGTACTGAAAGGGGCAGATGGCAAGAGGTTAGAGACGATAGGCGAGTCAAAAATTGAGTTGATCTCAAAGAGAGGACAAAGAATAATAGCGAGGATCAGTGTTATGAAGGGAAACAATAGTAATCTGTTAGGGAAACCGGAAATAATAAAGTTAGGGCTAGTTAAGACAATTCAAAGAGTGACTAGGATAGAGGACGAGATGGCAAAGAAATACCCAAATTTGTTCAAAGAGCTTGGAACACTACCAGACGTGTTCCGGATAAATTTAAGGGAAGATTCGACACCGGTGTGTCTCCAAGTGCCAAGGAGGTTGCCTATAGGTCTGAAGGAAGCAACGAAACAGGAAATGGCAAGGATGGAAAAATTAGGAGTGATAAAGAAAATAGAGAAACCAACAAAGTGGTGTTCAGGAATGGTAGTAGCGCCAAAGAGTAAGGGAAAAGTCCGAATTTGTGTTGATCTGACGCAGCTAAACAAGAGTGTGCTCAGAGAAAATTTCCCACTGCCTACATTGGAAGAAACAATAGCCGAGCTAGAGGACAGCGTCATTTTTAGCAAAATGGATGCTAATTCAGGATTTTGGCAGACAGAATTAGCGGAAGAGTCACAAGAGCTTACTACATTCATTACACCATTTGGTAGGCATATGTTTCAGCGAATGCCGTTCGGTATTTCGGCAGCTCCAGAATTTTTCCAACGCCAAGTGAGTAAGATAATAGGGCAACAACAAGGAGTTGTTTGTATGATGGATGACATTCTGGTAGTAGGAAAGAACAAAGAAGAACACGACATAAGGCTTCACGAAGTGCTAGACAAGCTTAATAGAGCAGGGTTGACACTTAATAGAGAAAAATGTCAGTTTGGAGTTGATGAAGTCAAGTTTTTAGGTCATATCCTAAACAAAGAAGGAATTCGGATAGATCCAGAGAAAGAAAAAGCAATCAAGGAGATGCCAGCACCTATAGACAGGAAGAGTTTGAGAAGGTTCTTGGCGATGGTGAACTATTTAGGAAGGTTTAGCCCCTTGTTAGCAGAAGTGGAAAGACCATTGAGACTATTAGACAAAAACAATGCAGCATGGTGTTGGAATGAGGAACAGCAGAAGGGCTTCGAAAAAATTAAGGAGATCATCTCTACGGCACCAGTCTTGACTTTATTTGATAATAGTAGTAAACACCGGATAACAGCAGATGCCAGTAAACATACATTGGGAGCAGCTTTGCTGCAGATGAATAGAGAAGGAAGATGGCAACCAGTAGCCTATGCCTCAAGAAAAATGAGTGAAGCAGAGCAAAAGTATGGACAAATAGAGAAGGAGGCACTGGCCGTAGCATGGGCATGTGACAAATTCGATTTCTACTTGGTGGGGAGAGACTTTGAAGTTGAGACTGATCATAAGCCACTGGTTCCGCTGCTGGGAAATAAAGATCTGTCAGACTTGCCATTAAGGATTCAAAGATTTAAGATGAGGATGATGAGATACAGATATAATATTTTTCACACACCAGGAGACAAGATGTTTTTGGCTGACCTGTTATCAAGACCAGCATCAAAAAGAGACGAAATAAAATTACAAAGAGTGGAAAACCATGCTAGTAGGATAGTAGCAGCAATAGAGGATGTGCTAATAGAGAAAATTAAAGGGTACGCGGAAACGGATGAAACGTATCAGACAGTGATGAAAGGAATAGAAACAGGATGGAAATATGCAATATGCGGCGAGGCAAAAAGGTTGAAGGAAAAGAAGGATGAGCTCAGCGTGGTAAATGGAATGATTATGTGGAACGCCAGGGTTTACATACCTATTAATTTGAGAAAGGAAATAATGGAAAAACTCCATAGTGGACATCAGGGCCAGGTCAAGACGTACCGAAGGTGTCAAGATTCAGTGTGGTGGCCAGGGATTAGAAAGGAGATAATAGAGATGGTGGAACGCTGTGAGGTATGTATAAAAAATAGAAGGATGTCACATGAGCCGATGTGTAACACTCCATTACCAGAGAAACCTTGGCAAGAGATCGGAACAGACTTGTTCGAGTTCGAAGGAAGGCGCTACGTTATTTTCATGGACTACTACTCGAAATGGATAGAGGTAGTTCAGATGAATAACCAAACAGGAAGAGAATTGGCGTTGAAATTCGCAGGAATAATAGCAAGGTTGGGAGCCCCATTAAAAGTACGTAGCGATAACGGACCATGTTACAACTCACCTGAATGGAGGGAAATTTTAATAAGGTACAACATAATAGGAGAAACTAGTAGTCCTAGATATCCTGAAAGTAATGGCTTAGCGGAGAGAGCGGTAGGGATAATAAAAAGTTTGTGGAGGAAAGAGAAGGACAAGAACCTGGCTTTGCTAGCCTATAGAACTACCCCACTGGAAAGTGGAAATAGGCCAGATGAGTTAATGTATAATAGAAGAATTCGAAATGAGTTACCAGGACAGCACTTAGTCATACCCAATCTCGGACAGTTCAAAGAAAGAGATAGACACCTCAAAGAGAGACAGAAAAGCAATTTTGATAGGGTAAAGAGGCCAAAGAGATTGTCCGTATTAAAAGAAGGGGATAGAGTATGGGTGAAAATAAACCACGAAGATGAAGGGAGAGAGGCAACAGTTATTAAGGAGGCTTTAGAACCAAATAGCTTCTGGGTGGCTATGAACGGAAGAAGAGTACGAAGGAATAGGAAACACCTGAGATTATTATTTGAAAAAGCTTCGCGCTACATGATAGAGTCTCAAAATAAGGAAGTAGTTAGTAATAGTAGGGAAGGGAATAGAAAGAAAACATGGGTAGGAGATAATAGTAATAGTAACCCAATAAGAAAGAGTACTAGAGATAGAATAAATAAACGTGACAATGATTTTGTTTATTCCAAATAACTTCTGTTGTAGACACTTGGAATATTACAACCAAAGTTGGATTCAATAGAAAGGGCTCAAAGTAAAAGAAAGGCTTGACAATAGAAAGTGAGGAGGTTAACAGCACGGATAATAAAAGGGGTTTAATAGAAAGAGAAAGAGCAATAATAATAGAGAAAGTAATAATAGAGATGGAGGACTACACCATAGTCGGGAACAGCATAGCTCACTACATCACACCACCAGTGGGGGTGAAAAAAATTGCCCTAGGAGGAGCCACCCTGGAGGAGCTGTTGTACAGGTGCGGAATCCCCGGAATAAAGATTGTCATTTCCGGAGTTCCCGACATCATGAGCCGAAGAGATGACGCCGTGGATGGGGACAAAGTTTCCAAGTACGAGCAGACCCTGAGAAGGGCATCAAATAGACCGGGAGTAATCCTCTGCTCCTTTTACCCCTCTACCAGGGTGCCAGCTGCACAGTACGGCATTATAGGTCGCCTAAATAGGCTCATATGCACCCTCAACTCCAACAAGAAGGAGGGCACGCCAAACTTGTGCACCCGCCTCTTCGGAAGAGGTCAGGATGGCCTGTTTTTTGTCAATAAAGAACATTTGAATGACGAAGTCCACCCTAACGATCACTGGGCGAGGGTGCTATCTGAGACTATGTGTAGATACATAGCGACCAGGAGAAGGGGTGCGAGGGACTTGAGGGAACGTCTGTATCGGCCTCTAAGGAGAGACACTAGGGCAGGGACAGAAAGAGGAAACGAGAGAAAGGAGATTAATAGGGAGAGGTTAAATAGAGATGGAAGTTCGGAGGAAAGGTGTAGAAATTTACTAGTTAGTTAAGATTAGGCTCTCACAGTCTTGTATTCATTCAAACAGTTAAATACAGAGAGAACAGGAAACAGTAAACTAAGAGAGGTTTGCACAGATAAAAACAAGAGTATTATAGGGAGTTGCCCCTCCATTGATTAACATGAGGAAACAACTTCAAACTGTAAACATGATATGATTTCTATAAAAAACTACATAAACAATAAAAGGAACGTCGAATCTGCGAGGGAAATCCAAGAGAGAGAAGGTAGTCAACAGGAGGAAGAGAGCATATGGATGAGAAGAGAAAGAGAGGTGATAGAAAGAGCAAGACAAGATAGAGAACAAAAGAAAGCGGAAATAAGAATAAGGTTCGAAAGCGAAATGGCAGCAGTGGAAAGAGAATACGAAAGAGATGTGGTAAGAGCTAGAGAAGATAGGCAAATAGCTGAAAGAGCTATTGAAAGAGAAAGAGCCAGGGGGCAAGGCGCAGAAAGGGTTAACAGGGAGGAAAAGAAACAACAAGAAATCAGAAGGATAGATAGAGAGACAAGGGAGAGAAAGTCACCAGTCAGGCAGCGGAGAGTTCGTTTTGCTGAACAACCGGAGATAAGAAATAGAGACATCCGGCTAGATGTCCCTACTCTTCGGGAGTATGTGAGGTAGAAGGAATGAATGGGAACAATAGTCAGGGCTTAAGGAAAAGGTAATAGTTTCAGAGAACAATAGAGCGGATAATAGACAGGGCTAAAAACAAGAGATAAAGGGAAGAGAGAGAGGGAGATGTGATGCGGAGAACCGGATGTCCGGTTCGCGAGGAAAAAGGGGGATAGCGGCATCTTAACTGCGAGCACGCGAGAGGTAGGACGCAAAAACCAGGTACGTTAGAGATGCTATAGTGGTCGTTAAAAACGTTAAAATAAATGTCGTTATAAAATTCTATTCTACAGTATTAATGAACAAAGCTATTTAGTTTCGCTTTTTCGTTCGTTTGTTATGATAGTTTAGTTTCGCACATGAAACTTTCGCAAGAGGATGACACCGCGAAAACACGAAAGTTAGATGCCGCGAATACATAAGTGTCCTAGGGTAATGGATATGAGTTAGTCTAGGTAGGCTCTCTTGGAGAGGGAAAGAGCCGTGCCTCTACCCCACCACACAATATGTGTAGTGTAGCTATTTGGTTTGACTTGAAAACAAATAGCTTATCTTATACTGAATATTGTATTATGGATACATTAATCATTTCAGTTGGGTTGAGTATCAAATAGATGTTGCAACAGTAGCGAAGATGTGCGGTGTCAGGAATGCATTACTATCATGGCTTTTCCTTATTACCACGTAAATCAAATTTTGTGTATACATAGCACCAATAAGCAGCGAAACCGACATCTATATGATACTGTGTATAAATGTCAGCTCATGGCAAACCATGGCCACCCCCTTGGCTCACATATAACTACTTTAACTCCATGCTTTAAGCAACACTTACAAAAGTCAAATAATCATACAGAATACATATTTTCTGAGTACTACAAATGACGATGCAACTTAATAGGAAAAATCAATCTTCACTCAGTAAAATAAAATACACTAAAGGTTTTATGTATCAGATTAAGTGAAAACAATTGCCAGATCATTGCTTCCAACCAAAGGTTTTGCTGGTATTAAGTGTATTTTATCGATATCAGGCAAGGCAAAAAATCCTACATAAGTGTAATGTAGTAATTTAAAGTAGTATTTCATCCTTTTAGCTCTACTAGAAAACTTACAGATGGCTCAACTAATACTATACTATTCACATATATTCGACTCCACAAACTACATTTTGTTTGTTGAATTAGGAAAGTGGAATTAGGAGATTTGAGTCAGACAATGCCCATCGAATGGGTTGTTTGAAGCCATCATTCAAATATTAAGGCGATAAAATTCTGTCAATAGTACAGCCTCAAGCTTAGATTACAGCAGTTTGGATACATTAGCTACATGCTACAATTAGAGGATTTCAGAGTCAAGTTTATTCTTGATTTTTAACAAGATGGTAAATTTTCTTAGCTATTGTATCTCTGGTGAAATACAGTCATACTAGTGACAAACATCAATTGGCCATTAATGATATCCACGAAGCATTGGTTAAACAACTGTGACTGCATTGCCCAATAATTTTGTAGGATTAGCTGAAACTTTATTTTTGTTTTCATTGATAATGGGAGAATGGCTTCAGTTGCCTCAAAACCTGACATACAATAAGCTCTACCAAAAACCACTTTTTTCATCATGATGGCCACCATGATTGAAGTGCCAAGCCATATATAAATTTACATTTAAATCATACTCATTTTAAAGCATCATGAGCTTCGCTGTCGATCAAGGGGTGGTTTCAACTACCTGTTTCTACTGCAAAAGCACATTACAGAATATTAGTATTAAGACTGCTTGGTATCATAGTGTACAGTGCTCAGAGAAACATCCTGATAGCTAAAAGAACAAAGTAACCGATAATAATAGCTAAATGCTTGTCTATAAAAATGTTCTTCTCTGCTGTGGTTGTAATATTACCAGGTCACTCTAGTTGTCGCGCTGGCCCATACTGAAAGCAAGCACTCCCAATAACTCACAGCGTCATTGTTTCATATACAACATAAATCCCATCATTGACTTAAGTTATGTAACTCATAGCATCTGTTAATAATGAGACAAGGTATAACCACGCTATAAATAAGCAATCATATAGTATTAAATAATTGTAGTATTAGATTGTGGAAGATAGCAGTTTATGCACAATCCAACAGAGGTTTTAGGGCATTGGCTAGTAGATATTATTGGGCTGAATTAGGAAGGATGTAGCATAACAGCCAACGAGTTTACCATCTAGCATGTATATAAAAATATATCAACTGCAACTAGCCTGAGACTGAGCTTAGGCTAACAATAAAACTAAATAATAAATAAAACAATACAACCAATAATATTAGACAGAGGGTTTTTACCATTGTTATCAATTATATCTAAAACTACCTACAAAAGCGATGTTTGGCTGATTGCCCCGCTTTCAAGATTCCTT